>NW_017672166.1:204781-213216 GCF_001879085.1 Nicotiana attenuata | reverse complement strand
TTAACTAAAAATTCAGAAACACAGTAAGCTTATGATTTTCTACGATTATTTTTATGAAATGTCCTTACATAATCAAATATATTGAATCAACCACAAACACATTACACATTTCAACACCAAAAATTTCTGAATAACAGCATCACAAAAATACGCTACTTCTCCGACACTGAATCAACTTATAATGATCATTTTTGAAATTTCACACATACTCGACAGGGCATTGAACGCGATTACACATATAGATCGATTGATTTTTGAAACAAAAATGCATAAAACAAAAAAAAATTACCAGTTAGATCAATCGATTCAGAGAAGATGACAGAGAAGATGAAGAAGGAGAAAGATTAACTGAAGCTCGTTTGCATGCGAGGATCATACAACAGCAGAGAACACGCGAACTTCCCCTCTCTCAAATTTCCCTCTTCTGAATGAAAAAACAAGGGTTTTGGGCCTTTTGGCATATGAAGGAAGGGTAAAACAGTCTTTTCCCTATTAGTAATGGCTATTTTTGCTGAGCATTATAATTAGTGAATAAAAATTAAAGACACCCTTAATTAGTGGCTACTACACCCCATCTTACCACCTTTTCTTTATTCTTCAACAATAGTCAATATGTGTTCTCTTTTTATGATTAAGCAATATGTAGCCTCTTTAATTTTAACTGCTTAGCTAAAATTGTTTGATCTAACATAATACCTAATACTCACTCCGTTCCAATTTATGTGAACCTGTTTGATTGGACACGGAATTTAATAAAAATAATTTCTTTTGGAATTTGTGGTCATTAACATGTCAAAAAGATGCTGGAGTATTTGTACAGTTATAAAAGCTTCTCATTAAGGGCAGAATTAGATATTTAAGCTAACTTGTTTTCAAAGTTAGAAAGGGGTCATTCTTTTTGGAACAGACCAAAAAGGAAATAGGATGAAACGGATGGAGTATTAATAAGTACCAATAAAAGGCCATTCGCATATGTACTTCTTTTGTATTGTTCTTCTTGTTTCACCCTTTTTTCTCTGACTCTCTCCTAATTTATCTTTCCTTTTTGTGGAGAAGCTTTTGAATAAAACAATTAAATGTTATACTAATAATAGTACAAGTAAGAAAATAAACTTAAATTATGAGATGGAATAAATGAGATAAAGTAAATTAGTTTTAGTCATGCACAACCAACACTAAACATTTGGAGCATGAATAAAAAAATATTAGGGCCGAATAAAATTGGCTAAATCAAGAATTGGTGTGAATTTGCTTAAATACCATGTTAATAAAGTAATTTTGGGTCTAATTCAAACCCAAATATTAATGCATGAAATGAAATTGTCTAAGACCATATTTAAAGATAGTAACAACAATTAGACTTAATTTTGGTGAAGAATTTTTTTTATTAATTCATCAACTCTGATCTATTATATGCTTTCTTCTCAGTTCTTCTTTCATTGTCTCCTATCTTTTTCCGTATACATACTTTACCTATACATTTTGCTATTTCATCAAACACTAGTAACTCTATCTATCTAGTCTTCTAGCTCTGCAGCAGTTTCTCAATCCAGTCTCTTTCTTTAACACTTGTTCTGCTACTCAAGTATGTAATCTTCCTCAATCTACACTCTTGCTTAATCTCGCTTAACATGTATGCAGTGGTGGGTATCCTGAGGTCCCATACAATATTATTTCTAGCCTTCCATATCCAGTATACCAGGGCAGCCAGTATAGCAATTATAACTTTCCTGCATCTTTCCTTTGATTAGTCTGGTCATTCTCTTCCAAATCCCTGCTATATCTGTCAGTAGTAGTCCTATGCTCATCCAATTCAACACCCCCTGTAAGCACTGTTTGAAGAATGCACATTCAAAGAATAGATGTTGGATGGTCTCCTCTTGTGTTCCACATATTGGGCATCTATCATCTTGGCTTATGCCCATATGGTATAATCTGGCCTTTGTCAGCAATCTTTGGTGAATAGTGAGCCAGCAAATAAAGCTGTGCTTAGGTAGGTTCAATCTGTTCCATGCCCATCTTCTCCAGGCCAACCTTCATTTTCTCCCATTCTCCATAGGTAACCTTCCTTAATTGTGTACTGTCCATTGGCATTTCCCCAATCATTCTGATTAAATCCAGGAGCAAACAACTCTCTGATCATGCAGATTTTCTTCTAATACCAGCAAGCATCATTGGGTATTTGTACTGCCACCAGTTCTTCTCCTTTAGGTAGACACTGTTGATCCATTTCACCCATAGATTGTCAACTTTTTGAGCAATATTCCATATATATTTAGCAATTTTAGCTTCATTCCATTTTATTATGTCAGTTATTCCCATCCCTCCTTCATGTTTAGTCTTATACACTAAGTCTCATGCCACTAACGGTGGCTTGTGTGTGACTACTTTCCCATCCCATATGAAATTCCTGCACATAGCTGTTATTCCTTTAAGCACTTGTTTTGGCAGTATGAACATGGTTGACCAGTAGCTATGTAGGTGTAGTAGTACTGAATTGACTAGCTGTACTCTCCCTGCATAGGATGGATGCCTTGTACCCTAACTTTTAATTCTAACTGCTGTCTTGTCCATGAGTACCTCACAATTCATTTTAGATATTCTCTTAGCTGCTATAGGCACTCCAAGATACCTGAATGATAAGCTCCCTTTCTGATATCCTGTCATTTCCATCAAATCCTTCTGACTTTGGACTGGCGTATTAACACTGAAGATGTTTGACTTGCTGACATTTGTAGTTAGGCCTGAGGTATCAGAGAATTTTTCAGTCCCCTCAATAAAAGAAGCACTGGTTGGAAATTCCACTTACTAAATAACAGTACACCATCTGCAAAACACAAATGGTTCAATTTCAGACTCTTACACTTAGTGTGATACCCAAATCCCTCCTGCTGTGCTACTACATTCATTATTCTCGTAAAATATTCCATGCATATGACAAATAGCAATGGGGATATTGGGTCCCCTTACCTAAGTCCTCTTTCCCCCTTTATATTCCCATACAGTCCTCCATTGATTGCTATTGTATACTGTACTGTAGTTATGCACTTCATAGTCCATTTGAGGAATTGTTGTGGAAATTCCAATGCATGCAACATCTCTACTACAAACTCCTATTCTACTGTGTCATAGGCTTTTCTTAAGTCTATTTTGATCAGGCAACTACTAGTAGTCTGTTTTCTGTTATAGAGTCTTACCAAATCTTGGAAAATTAAGATATTTTGGACAAATGTTCTACCGGCCACAAAAGCACTTTGTTTTGGATATATGATTTCTGGTAGGATTTGCTTCAACATATTTTTTAACATCTTTGAGACCACCTTATAAATGGTATTACAACAAGCTATGGTTCTGTAATCAGTAACTGTGTCTGCATGACCTGATTTTGAAACTAGTGTCAACGATGTGCTATTCCATGCTTCAATATCTTTCCCGTCTTGAAGAATTCCATTACTCCTGCTTCAAGATTTTCCTTAATTATCTCCCAACAATCTTTGAAAAACTGGCTCCCAAAGCCATCTGCCCAGGTGCTTTATCCCCTGCTATTTTCCAAAGAGCTTGTTTCATTTCCGCCCTTGTAAATTCTTCCACCAGCATACCTCTTTGTTCAGCTGAGACTATAGGATGTTGTTTAACAGTAGCACTACATACCCTCATTTTGTTTGTAGACTTAGCACCAAAGTGTAATACTCCACAAAAGCTTCAACAATACCTTCCATATCATTTCTGGTGTCCCCTGTATTATCCTTTTATAGTGAATATTCTTTTAGCATTTCTCCTAGCTTTCAGCATACTATGGAAGATTTTGGCAATCATATCCCCTGAATTCAACCAATGGATTTTGCACTTTTGCTTGAGGTACTGGTTCCTTGCCAAGTTCCAGTGTAGAAATTGCTTAGCTAGTTGTATCTCTTTATTTACCAGCCTTATGTTTAATGGATCTTTCTGCAGCTCCCTTTGACACTCCTCCAGTTCTTCCTTTGCCTATTCAGCTTTGCCTTCTATATCTCCAAATTGAGCTTTATTGATTCCTTGTAATGTAGCTTTAAGTCTATTCAGCTTCCCTACCATTCTATATTGCATTGGGCCTGCACTTCTCCTCTTCCAGTTGTTTTCCACTTTTTTATAGAAATCTGTAGCTTGGCTCCACATATTAAAGTATCTAAATCAGTGCTGGCATTTTTGAGGCCCTTTTCCCAGTTAATCATAGCCGCGCAGTGACCCATAAGGCCTTCATTACCAAAATGAACCTCTGATCCTGGTAATTTGGTCACCCAATCTCCATTTACTAGTACCCTGTCAATTCTGCTATATACACGACTAGTATTACCATGTTTGTTGTTCCAAGTAAAGAAAGAACCAGATGATCTGAGCTCTTGTAGTGTGTCACACCTCCTTTTTACACATCTACCCCGAAGGATAAATGTATAAGGGAGTTTTTCCATTTAAAGTGACATTATTCGAAATGGGATTATTTATTTATTTAGAGTCGCCACTTGGGATAGGATTGGCTTTTGGTGTCCCAAGTCACCGGTTTAACTTGAATCCCAAATCGAGGAAAATTTCGACTCCCCAATTGGAGTCTGCGAACCAGAAATTCTGTGTAAGGAATTCTGTTGACCCGAGGGAAGGTGTTAGGCACCCCCGGGTCCCGTGGTTCTAGCACGGTCGCTTAAATTATTATAAATGGCTAAAATCTGGTTTTATACATATTTAAACCTATAGTGCAATTTTAAGATTATTTACCGCTTTTAATTTATTTTGTTTTTTACGTAAAGTGAACGTCCGTTAAGTAGCGTGTTTTTGGTATCACGTCACATGAAATGCACCCGGATCCTCAACACCTCTTATTCAACGTTTTGGGATTTGGATTTGGGTTGCATGAAATGCGCACCCGAGTTTAGGAAGGTAAAATTATTAAACAACGCGCCTAAAGCGACTAGCGTGTTGGTATCTTTGCGGGAGACCATGGNATAAGGATTTGGATTTGCAAATACGGCCTTCCAGCACTTCTGGGAGGAAGCTTTTAAGGCTGTGCCCGCAAACCATTTAAAAATGACTCAAGGTGGCTATTCTTGCAAAACGGCCTTCCGGCGTCCTTTTGGGGACATTCGGCTTGTTTTAAACAGGAATGGCATCACCCGACTATTTAAAATTAAAATTTGGCATTTTTGGCTATTTTTGAAAAAGGAAGGTTGGACCCGATGAGGGTTGCCTACGTATCTCACATCCGGTGAGAATCAAACCGGCGTAGTTCGGGCAGATTTGCCAAAATCAAAAAATGTATTTTTTGAACAACAATTTTCTTCCTTCCCTTTTTTTTTCAAATATTTTCTTTTTTTTCTTTTTCATTTTTCACAAATCCGGCAGCATTTCGGTACTATTTGGGCATTGGGGTTTTTCAAAACAAATGGTCACCCTCACTTAGTCCTAACACTGCTTATTTCCTCAATTTTCACTTATTTAGACAAGCCAGTCAACATGCAAAGCCGAGCAAATAAATGCGCAAGTAGCACGTAAGATGCATCAGGATGGTCAATTCATTTCAGGTCACCTGTCCTAGACGGACCCAACCCCTGTGTTGAGTCCCCTAAGTCAAATGCACATGATGCAAACAAACGTCCTACTAGGGATCCGGCATGAGGTTTTGTTCTTCTAGGTTTAACCCTAGGTTTATTGGTCTAGACCTGGCTTACCCGAGCGGACAACTCGGGCCGAGGGGGAGGCAGCGTACCGGGGATACAGAAGCTCCGCCGGCTTTGCAACTTATCCAACCTCGTTCTAAATGGGGAAAGACTCTAAACAGAAGAGAAGCTACACGAAGTGCACCCTTCTCCGTGATGCAGAAGACTCAGAAAGAGGAAGGGATTCGCGACAGTTTATATATACAATTTCAACAAATATCAAAGCGGTAAAACATTTAGCACATATAGCATGGAACATGTAGAAAATCAGGTAAAGCCAAATATAACAATTGTACTAAGCTCGAATTCTTGAACCCTGAATCGAAATTCTGGGTTCGATCCCCAGCAGAGTCGCCAGAGCTGTCACACCTCCTTTTTTACACATCTACCCCGAAGGATAAATGTATAAGGGAGTTTTTCCATTTAAAGTGACATTATTCGAAATGGGATTATTTATTTATTTAGAGTCGCCACTTGGGATAGGATTGGCTTTTGGTGTCCCAAGTCACCGGTTTAACTTGAATCCCAAATCGAGGAAAATTTCGACTCCCCAATTGGAGTCTGCGAACCAGAAATTCTGTGTAAGGAATTCTGTTGACCCGAGGGAAGGTGTTAGGCACCCCCGGATCCCGTGGTTCTAGCACGGTCGCTTAAATTATTATAAATGGCTAAAATCTGGTTTTTATACATATTTAAACCTATAGTGCAATTTTAAGATTATTTACCGCTTTTAATTTATTTTGTTTTTTACGAAAGTGAACGCCGTTTAAGAGCGTGTTTTTGGATCACGTCACATGAAATGCACCCGGATCCTCAACACCTCTTATTCAACGTTTTGGGATTTGGATTTGGGTTGCATGAAATGCGCACCCGAGTTTAGGAAGGTAAAATTATTAAACAACGCGCCTAAAGCGACTAGCGTGTTGGTATCTTTGCGGGAGACCATAGAAATTTGCGAAATGGCTTACCCGATTTCTAAAATATTTTAACATAGTATTTAATGAGGGCCCCGCAATTTGTATGTTTTATGCGGCGAGGCTCATCTCATGTTTTATTTAAAGAGTATTCTAAAGAAACTATGATTTTCTATTACACTGTTGTCTCTAAAAAGAGGCCCTAATTAATTAGCATTATAAAATTCGGGCCTCAAGTTCAAGTCCGAACTCAAACAAAAGGGAAAAACCTCTTAATTTGAATCCGCTACCTAACTTGAAAGCCCAAAACCCATGTTACAACTTCGAGCTTTCAGCATTGAATTTTGAACTTGGCCCAACAGAATAAAAATGAAATCGTTTTGTGGACTGCTATCAACTTTGGGCCTTGACGCAAGCCCAATTGGGAAAGTAGGTAGACCTGGAACTAGGCCTTGCGTCAATAATGTTGATGCCCAGGACAAATGGCGTGGGCTACCAATTCTGGGCTTATGGACGAGCCCAAACAAAATTACTGAGACGGCTTCAACTTCAAATTTAGTACAACTATCAATAAAAATCTAAATTTTTCTATTCAGATCTATACTGAAGGAATCTTGCAAATAGTTAGAGGATTTGACAACTGAATTAAGGCAATCAAACTCAGTCATGATGTAGAAACGCTGCTTTGATTTCAGAACTAAAATGTAAAGGCACGTGTCGGGTTTGGCTGAACTTAACACATATACTTTTTTTTTTACCTGTTTTCAACAATCATTCTAACGCAGCTGAAATCTCAAACACAAGAGATAGCTAGACTAAATTTAACCAATGCAGTTCCTATGAGCTAAATAGCTCCCTAATCTGGAGTTGAACCTCGAGTCTATCTAACGACCAGGTTAACACTTACTACTATAATCTGTATCACATTTATAATAATCATATAAGTCCCAAAATAGTTCATACAGTCCAATATAAACAGTTATAATGTGTTAACAAACAAATTTCTGCTCTAACAATTACATGTCTCACTTCCAAACAGTCCTGAATTATTTATATGAAAATACAATAAGGTTTTAAATCTAGCTAACAAGACAGCAGCATTCAATCCATTTCCAACTCTCGAGAGCTACCGGAAGTGTACCTGGGATTAAGGCAAAGTAAGAGAAGAAGGTTGAGTCAGCAACTTCAACAGCAGTATAGCAGCAGAAATCAATAACTTGGGATTTATTGTAAACCCAGAGGCGATATCGAACAACCCAGGACAATTTCAACCAGTGAACTACCCAAAACAACTTGAATGAACCCACACAAGATTGAAATCAAAATCAGACTCGAACTATAGACTTCAGCAGCCAAACACAAGGTATTTCAAGTCATTTTTATCTTTAATCTAAGCTAGAAACTTGAATGTAGGAGCTGAAACTCGAAATTTATCTAAAAGACCTCAATAGAATGGTATTTCTTGGAGTTTTTGTTGCCTAGAGCTGCAGAAACTTTTCAGCCTTTTTCTCCCTCTCTCTCCAAAAATCTTCAGCTCCAAGTAACATTGCCTTTATAGGCAAATTACTAGGGCAACTCCAACTTTTAATTTTACCCTTTGCTCCCTCTTTTAACTCTATTTTTGCCCCTTATTTCTTGACTTGTTACACAAGTAACTACACCTATTTTTGTGAATTTTAAGTTCAAAACCCCTTCTAGAAAGTCCTTGGGGGTTCTATTCTGATTTTCATGATTGAAATCCCTAAACTACCCCTACCTCATTTCAATTTTTACTAAATCTGATTAAACTACCATTTCCCATACCTATACTGCCCTTATTTGTCCCCTGAAATTACTA
>NW_017672166.1:201567-204761 GCF_001879085.1 Nicotiana attenuata | reverse complement strand
AAAGGATCAAAACCTTCCACGCCCCACGCTGGATTTACAGGTTGTACTTTTCCCGTAGTCCATAAGGTCGGACACTTGTTTTAAAATACTTAACACTATAATCATGAAATTAGATCCTAAACGCAAATGCCAAGTATTTATATGAATTAAAATTCACAAAAAATGCAAACAATCAACAGAAACTAACACAAAATTCTCACAATTGTAAAATAATGAAAGAAATCATTTTGTTTGGAATTTTTGGGAATAATTCATATAGGGCAAAAATCACATGCTCACAGCTGCCCCTCTTTGCTCGAGAACACGCAGAGTTCTCGGGCGAAGATAAGTGAGCGGATACGAGCGATTTTTGCCGGTCCGAATACTCCGTATGAAGCATTTTTGAGAATCGTTTGACCGAACCCTGCTTCAAAGGTTGCCTACATAACCTTGGCTAAAAAGGAATCAGGTCAGTGTAGTTCTGGAATTTTTGGTAGCTGGGACTACCAGGAGCTGTGAATTTCACTGCTGTTGCTGTTGCTACTGCTTGCTGACCTCCTTATTACACCAAAAGGAAAATCAAAGCTAAGCTAGCTGTGCCTAACAACTATGAGTTACAAGATTCCTATCTATAATTCTCTTGACACTTGATCTTGAGTCTTAGTGGACTTCGATCTGAATCTTGATGCTCGCAAGTTGTAGGTGTCTACTTCTTCATGCAGCACTGAGTCAAAACAGGGCCAACGGAGCTTGTGACTTCAATCAGATTTTGAGCAATCCGCGCCCTTACTTGCTTCACATTTTGAGTTCATCTTTTTTGCTCTTTTCTTCTTTTCTTAATTCTGGATTGAGATTTATTCCATCGGTCATCCCACACCTTGTGTCTTGAGGTTGACCTGCTTAGGATACCAAAACAAACAAACGAACGAAATTTTCTGCCCCAGTTTTCACTAGGAAAAATTTCGTGAGTTTAGTTGTAACACATATCTAATCAATCAAATTGGGAATGTGTAGAGAGATCCTCGGTTTTTGGTTCCGGGATTTGGAAAGAAAAAGGCTCCACGGTTTTGTGCCGGGAGATCCTCGGTTTTGTTCCGGGATTTGGGAAAGAAAAAGTTCCACGGTTTTTATGCCGGGAAATCCTCGATTTTTGTTCCGGGATTTGAGAAGAAAAGCTCCACGGTTTTTGTGCTGGGAGATCCTCGGTTTTTGTTCCGGGATTTGAGAAAGAAAAAGCTCCACGGTTTTTGTGCCGGGAGATCCTCGGTTTTTGTTCCGGGATTTGGGAAAGAAAAAGCTCCACGGTTTTTGTGCCGGGAGATCCTCGGTTTTTGTTCCGGGATTTGAAAGAAAAAGCTCCACGGTTTTTGTGCCGGGAGATCCTCGGTTTTTGTTCCGGGATTTGGAAAAAAAAAAAAAAAGCTCCACGNTTTTTTTTTTTTTTTTTTTTTTTTTTTTTTTTTTTTTTTTTTTTTTTTTTTTTTTTTTTTTTTTTTTTTTTTTTTTTTTTTTTTTTTTTTTTTTTTTTTTTTTTTTTTTTTTTTTTTTTTTTTTTTTTTTTTTTTTTTTTTTTTTTTTTTTTTTTTTTTTTTTTTTTTTTTTTTTTTTTTTTTTTTTTTTTTTTTTTTTTTTTTTTTTTTTTTTTTTTTTTTTTTTTTTTTTTTTTTTTTTTTTTTTTTTTTTTTTTTTTTTTTTTTTTTTTTTTTTTTTTTTTTTTTTTTTTTTTTTTTTTTTTTTTTTGGATTTTTATTTTAACTTCTTTTCTTCTTACTTTTATCTTTTGTTATTCCTTTTCATGTTTCTCCTTTTATTTTGCAAACACATGAAAGAAAATGGAGAGGGAAAACTCCCTTTTTGGTCGTTCTCATGCTGCAAAGCTGTTTCTGTGCTTGCGCGTTTCATTTCTTCTCGGATTGCACCTGCTTCTTGCAAGGTTGCTTTGAGTTAAACCTGTTTTCATCAAAGAACAATTGGTTAGTTTAAAAATGGTGGTTGGTTTTGTGGCCTTGATCCTATTGATTGCTTGGTCCCGGCCCCATTTCCGTTGAGAACTTTGCTGCTTATCGCCTTTGAGAGTGAATCTCTGTTCGAACCGACTGGATTTAGCCTCCGGGATTTCATTATGAATCGCCCGTGTGGGCTCTGGCCTTTTCACTTTATTCTGCCCTTGCCTTTGATTTTCTTTCTTTTCCAATGTCTTTGCTTCGAAAGCATCAACCACTATGGTCAGTTGGGATTGGCCTGACGCACTCGCTGAGGCTGGATATTTTCTTCGACTCTGACCAGGCAGAGCCCCGTGAAGCCGGTCCTGCCACCTTTTCTTTGTAATAGTTATGGAATCAGAGTTAAACCGAAAGGGATTTCAAAGAAAAAGTATGCAAAAGGCAAGCATATGAGTTTAAAGAGAAGCGTCCCTTTCGGGGGAAAAGAAAGACTCATCTGGGGTGCATGCTGGCTTCAAATGAACATGACGTGCTTCTTGGACTGGACGCCCGACCCACACAAACTTTCCAACTTCTCGTGAACCCATTGACCCGTATTTCAAAATCAGGGAACCTTGCCAGGACTCCTTTAGTGGCAAAAATATCTTCTTTTCGGCCAACAGCGCCCTTTGCGGGTTTTCGCCAATCGACCTCTCTTATTTCTCTTCTCACTGTCGCCCGATAGTGCTCTTTGCGAGTTTTCACTAAGCGAACTCTCTCATTTTCAGTTTCTCTACTCACCATCGCCTTATGGTGCCCGAAGGTTTTCACCGATAAGACTCTCTCATTTTATTTCTCTCTATTTGAATTATATCAGATTCCAACAATGGCGTTTGCCGCTTCCATGCTTTTGTCAATTGATCAGAAGGACTTGGACAAGGTTTCGGGGTAAAAAGGATTTTGGGCAGAACTACAACTTTGGAACCATTTCGGCGGACTCATGGCCGAACCATTATATCATCTGCCCCAGTTTCATTTTTTGGGGAAATTGGGATTTTTGTTTTGGTGTGACTGAACCCCAGAGAGAGGCTGCCTACGTACCCTTTCGGGATCAAGTCAAACGTAGTTCAGGCAACTTTTGTTTTTTGGTTGTTTTTGTTTTTGTTTTCGTTTTTCTTTTTCTTTTCATCATATTTTCTTTTCTTTTTTTTTTTTTTTTTCTATTATATTTTTTTTTCTTTTTTTTCTTTTTTCTTTTTCTTTTTTCTTCTTCTTTTTTTTTTCAAAAACTTC
>NW_017672166.1:102706-195473 GCF_001879085.1 Nicotiana attenuata | reverse complement strand
GGCTAGGATTAACTTGACGTAAAACGACGTCGTTTAGCCATTAGGGGGTCTGGACCGGGTTGGATGACGGGTCTTGGGCTCATTGACCGGGTTATTTCGTTTGGGTTCAGCCATTTTGGCCCAAATTCGGGTCTTTTAAGACCAACTTTTCTCTTTTTCTCAAAATTGTTTTCTCTTTTCCCTTTTATTCTTTTTTTGTATTTTTTATAATTTTCTGACTTTATTAAAATGCAAGATTAACATAAAGACCAAATTTATTTCCAAAATTAAACTAATTAAGTCCTAAAATTGATTAAGTCCTACTTAAATTCATCAATTAAAAAGAGAAAATGCAAAAATGGACTATTTTTGTTATTTTCTTTATATTTTGTTTTAAAAATAACTTAACCACTAATTAATCATGAAATTAGATCCTAAACGCAAATGCCAAGTATTTATATGAATTAAAATTCACAAAAAATGCAAACAATCAACAGAAACTAACACAAAATTCTCACAATTGTAAAATAATGAAAGAAATCATTTTGTTTGGAATTTTTGGGAATAATTCATATAGGGCAAAAATCACATGCTCACATAGTGAACATCTTCCTACACACTCCTTGAAATCCTTTATTTTTGAAACTGTGATCGGGCTTCCTATCCTTTCATCTCTATGCAGGACACAATTGAAATCCCCCATAACTGCCAATAGTTCATTGGTGGCACCATCGTTTTGTTCCAGTTCTTGCCATAATGTTTTTCGTAGAGCTTGGTTATTGAACCCATACACTAAAGTTAGCTTAAACTTATGTTGAGTCCTCCTGTGTTCCACCTCACACTGCATCATTTGAGCTAATACACCGGTGATATTCACATTAAAAATGTTTGGTTTCCATAGCACCCAAATTCTCTCACCCGGATGGTGAGCTAAATTGTGACTAAAAGACCATCCATTACAAAGATTAAGAGAAGCCATAGATGTTTTTTGTCTCTTAATCTTTGTCTCCAAGAGTCCAAACAGGCCTACTTTAGCATTATGCAAATACATATTCATCTCTCTCTGCTTATCCTGCCTGTTTAGACCCCTCACATTCCAAAATCCCAATTTATCCATTTGGGGGAGGGATTGTAACTCCCCTCCCAGTTCCTAGACCCATCCCTGTTTTCCTTTGTATTCCCCTTTGATGGCTAGTTATAGTCATTAAGCTTTCCTTTCTTTGGTGGACACCTTCTCCATGTGTAGGACCTTTAGACTTGTTGATCCTTTCTGCTGATATTTGATTGTCTTTATTTGCAATCTCCTCTGCATTATGCTCTTCTAATTGATCTTCCAAGGTGGCCAACGAGTTACTCACTGGTGTGATAACTTGTTTCTGTACAACTTGTCCTTGCTTTAGCATATCATTTTGTTCTAGCTTCACCCCTTCTAGTACTGGTTTTGCTATCTGCTCTTTTTCCTTCACTGGCTTCCATTCTTTCTTTGCTTGTTCCACTTATGGCTTTTGTTGTAATCTCTTACACTGTTGTTCTGTGTGGCCAAATATCTTACAATGTTCACACATTGTAGGTTTCGACTCATATTCTACTTCTTGTTCAATTATTTGCCCCACTTAATTTTCAAACAACACTGATTCTGGATACGTTTTGTTCAATGGTACCTCTACCATTACCCTTGCATACATGAGCTTCTCTTTCATCGTTGTTGCAGTATCTGCCTTCACAGGTTTCCCCACCAGCCCAGCTATTTTTGTTTGAGCTGCTTTCCCCTAGTATTTCAAATCTAGACCCACTAATCTGATCCATATAGGCACCTTCTTCACCATTACATTATTTATCTCCATTCCAGGTTTCCATGGCTTTACCACTACTAGTTTCCTATCAAATATCTGCACTCCCCCTTCAATTGCCTTTGTACGCCCTCCTGTGTTGTGAAATCTAATTATAAACACTCCTTTTTTGATTTGTGCTACCTTATCCACCCCCAATGTGCACCATATGTGCTTGAAATATCCCTCCACGTCTGTCAGAGGAGGATTCGACCCTAGTACAAAGCACACAACTGCAGTTTGCCTATATTCTATCTCTTCTTTTACATCTTCCAATGCGATTTTGTCATTTGCAGTTGTAACGATCCGGCCGGTTATTTTTGGAATTTACGCCCCGATCCCCCCTTAACTGCTTCCCCTAAGTTCATTTCTGCTATTTTGGTTTGCCGGGACGTTCGGTGTTAGGATTCGGAGTGTTTTGGGACACTTAGTCCCTAAATGAGAGCTTAAATGTTGAAAAATGGTCCGTAGTCGGAACAGTGTGAAGACGACCTCGGAATGGAAATCCGATGGTTCCGTTAGCTCCGTTAGGTGATTCCGGGGTTGGGAGCGTGTTCAGAATGTATTTTGGAAGTCCGTAGCTCATTTAGGCTTGAAATGCCGAAGTTTGTATTTTTGAAGTTCCGGTCCGATAGTGAGTTTTTGATCCGAGGGTCGGAATGGAATTCCGAAAGTTACAGTAGCTCTGTCATGTCATTTGGGGTGTGTGTGCAAAATTTCAGGTCATTCGGACGTGTTTTGGTTAGGTTTTTGATCGAAATCGTATTTGGAAGAAATTTGAAGTTCTTAGGCTTAAATCTTTGATTAATTCGGGTTTCCGGCGTTGTTTTAGGTGTTTTCAAGATTGGTACAAGTTTGAATAAAATATTAGGTGGTATTGGTGCTTTTGGTTGAGGTCCCGGGGGCCTCGGGATGATTTCGGGTGGTTAACGGAGGAAATCTTTAAGTGTTGCAGCAGCTGATATTTTTTTCCTTCTGGTATTTTCGCTTCTGCGGCCTGGGAATCGTAGAAGCGGAGCCGCAGAAGCTGCCTTGGGCGTCACAGAAGCGACTTTTGGTCATCCTCCAGGAAACCGCAGAAGCGGTAGGATTTCCGCAGAAGCGGATCCGCTTCTGTGAGATGGTAACCGCAGGAGAGGAAGCTGGGATTTTTAAAGGGAGCCGCAGAAGCGGCCAGTGTTTCGCATAGGCGGGACCGCAGAAGCGGTCCCTAGACTGCAGAAGCGGTATTCACTGTTCAGAAATAGCAATTTCGAGCGTTTAATTTCATTAGTTTGAAAAATCGATTGAGAGCTCGGGAGAAGGCGATTTTGAGTGGGTTTTGAATAGAAAATCATTGGGTAACATTTCTTTGATCCCTTTTTGTTATATTTTATCATTATATAGTTAAATACATCATGGGAATTCGAATTTAGGATCAAAAATTGGATAATTTGGGGTAAAACTTCATCGGCTAAATTATTGAGTTTTGAGTGAGCATTTGACCTCCCATTTGGGAGATTTTTATATGGTTAGACTCGTGAGAGTACGAGGGTTCTGAAAATGCGAAAATTATTCGATTCCGGGGCGTTGGCCTGAAGGGCATTTTGGTCATTTCACCTAATTTTACGCTGTAGCTTTGAATTTATTAGCAATACCAGGTGTTTGCGATGTTATTTACGATGTGTAATTGAATTGAATAGATTTGAGCCATTTGGAGTCGGATACTCGTGGCAAGAGCGTGGTTTCTAGTTGATATTGAGCCGGTTCGAGGTAAGTGGCTTGTCTAACCTTGTGTGGGGGACCTCTTCCTCTTAGGACATGATATTTGATATTTGAAAGCCTCGTACGTGAGGTGACGAGCGCTTAGTTGAGCTAATTGTTGAAAATCCGGCTTTACTTTAAATACTTAGACTGAGTTTCTTTCTTATTTGCTTTATTTTACTTGCAATTATAGTCTGTGTTAGTTTAGAGAAGCATGTTTAGTTGACCTACCTGCCTACTTGCTTAAAATTTACTTCGTTTGTATTTCGTGCAGTATGTAGGGCTAGAATTTACTGTTACTTGCTATGAGTTGAGCATTTATTTCGATACTCTTGAGCTGTTATTGTATGTTTAAATTTGGGACTACGGGACGGCATCCCGGGAGATCCCGTGCACGTGTTTACGATCTGGACTGAGGTGCGGGATACCAAGAGATCCCTGGCACATTTATATATATTGAGGATACCAAGAGATCCTCGGGATACCAAGAGATCCCTGGCATATTATTGAGGATACCAAGAGATCCTCGGGATACCAAGAGATCCCTGGCACATTTATATATATTGAGGATACCAAGAGATCCTCAGGATACAAAGAGATCCCTGGCATATTATTTAGGATACCAAGAGATCCCTGGCATACTATTGAGGATACCAAGAGATCCTCGGGATACCAAGAGATCCCTAGTGTATATGTTGAGGATACCAAGAGATCCTCGGGATACCAAGAGATCCCCAGTGTTTATGATGAGGATACCAAGAGATCCTCGGGATACCAAGAGATCCCTGGTGCATGTGATGAGGATACCAAGAGATCCTCGGGATACTAAGAGATCCCCAGCTATTATTCCTTGTTGAGAGCGGTATTCCTTGTATTGTTACCTTTGCTTTCTACTACTGTTCTTCCTTATTTATCTGGTTTAGATTCGCGCTGTAGACTTTATTTAAACTGTTTCCGTTATCTTATTATTTATTATGTTTAATCTCAGTAGGGCCCTGACCTTCCTCGTCACTACCCGACCGAGGTTAGGCTTGGCACTTACTGAGTACCGCTGTGGTGTACTCATGCCCTTCCTGCGCATGTTCTTCATGTGCAGATCCAGGTACCTCTTCTCAGGCGCACTATCCTTGAGGCGAGGAGATACACGGAGACTTCGAGGTTTACGCGTCCGCAGACTAGGAGTCTCTATTCTGTTCCAGCTTTAGTATTTAGTTTATCCCTTTTCTCTCAGTTTATTAGATATTCTGGAGTTAGAGCAGCATACTATGTTTCTGTTAGCCTGTGGTTTCCGTGAGTTTCCGGGTTTCGGGATTGAATAGCCCAGAAATATTCCTTCATCACTATTGGCATCAAATTTACCAAGCTGATCCTTTCCATTGTTAAGAACATAGCATTTGCACCCAAATGTTCTTAGATGAGTTAGCTTGGGTTTCCTTCCATTCAGCAACTCATAGGGGGGTTTTGTTCAGGAGTGATCTGATATGCACCTGTTCACCAAGTAGCATGCAGTGTTGACCGCTTCAGCCTAGAAGTTCTTTGCAATTCCACTGTCGATCAGCATTCTTCTTGCCATTTGTTCCAGAGTTCTATTCTTCCTTTCCACTACTCCATTTTGCTGGGGGGTTCTAGGAGTTGAGAAGTTGTGAGTGATGCCAATTTCATTGCAGAACTCATCAAATTTGGCATTATCGAATTCTGTTCCATGATCTGATCTAATGCATGCGACTCTAGACTCAATTTTACCTGGATTTTCTTCACAAAAGCTACAAACACCTCAAAGGTTTCATCTTTAGTTCTAAGAAAAATAGTCCATGTGAATCTGGAATAGTCATCCACTATCACAAAAATATATCTTTTTCCTCCTCTACTTTGCACTCTCATAGGGCCACATAAGTCCATATGCAGAAGCTCGAGTGGCTTTGAGGTGCTTACATCCTTTTTACACTTGAAAGAGGACTTCACATGCTTTCCTCTAGTACAGAGATCACAAACTTTTTGTACTTTGAACTTTGACATGGGCAGACCATGGACCAGTCCTTCTGAATTAGTTTGTTCAGAAGAGAGAAGCTTGTGTGCCCCAATCTTCTGTGCCAGAGTTCAGCATCATCATCAACAGCTTTCAGACAACTTAGATCACTACTTTGTATGGACTCGAAATCAGCAACATAGATATTCTTGTATCTCTTGGCCACAAGTACCACTTCACTGTTACCATATTAGTAACTGTACATATCTTGGACAGAAACTCCACCTTATTTGCTTTATCACATATCTAAGAGACACTCAAGAGACTGTACTTAAGACCATTGACATAGTACACATTCTCAATAGAGTGAGTGAGTGATTTCCCGACTTTTCCAACTCCAAGAATGTATCCCTTTTTCCCATTGCCAAAGGATACACTCCCTCCTTGCAGGGATTTTAGTGAAAGAAAGTCCATGGTGTTCCCAGTCATGTGTTTTGAACATCCACTATCCATGAACCATTGTTGACTGCTTCCTTTCACTGTTCCATGCGCAAGGAGATCAAGAGTTAGTTTTAGGAACCCAAACAAGTTTGGGTCCCTTGTAGCAGGCAAGAGGATGAATAAGGACTCTCTTAGTCCATGCAGGTAATATGCGTTTTTTGTAGGTGGAACCTGGTCCCTTTTCAGTAGTTACATTTTCAGCAAACACTTTGTTTTTCTGAATGGACTGGATCCTGGCTTGGAAATTTTCTTTGAAATGCCCATTGTTCCCACAGTGGGCACACAGTCAGTTGTCTAGTACAGTAACATACTTGCTATGGGGTTGTAAGGGGGTTTCTCCCTTTGGAACCCTATTCCCTGCCTGTTTCCACCATTATTAACGTACATGGCAGTTATAGCTTTTGAGGACCAGGTCCATTTTAAGGACTTTTCAAGATCATTTTTTATTCTTTCCAGTTCAGTCTGGAGACGTTTGTTTTTCTCAGATTCAACACAAAGACTAGTTCTCACAGCCTTGAACTCGTTTTCAAGCCTAATGTGTTCCTCACTGGCTACCGTTTTCCCCTTTCCAGAATTTCCAGGTTTTGACTCAGTCCCTGGTCCCTCTATTGTTTCCCTTAGGTCTGAAATTAGTACCAAGAGATCATCTCGTTCTTCCTCAATCTCAGTCACTCTCTTCATTAAGCCTTCTCTATCTTTTCTGAAGTTTTCAATGGTTTCCTTAAGGTCAACAGCTACAGCCACTAAGTCATCTCTAGTTTGTTCAGCATGTCCTTGTTCTAAGGTTAATGAATCCTTGCCCTCCACAAGACTATGATAGGCATCAATCAATACACTAGCTAAAGACATGAGTTTCTTAGGAGAGTAGGATTTCAGATTTCTCTGAACATCCCTGAGATTTACCTCACTTTTGTCATCGTCTTCATCATCATTTGATTGGGCCATCAAAGCAAATATTGAGTCATATTCTTTTTTCTCACTTTCAACAGCCATCATGGAGTTGTCACCTGCATCGGCTTCATCTTCAGATTCACTAGTTGAGTGTCCCCATGCTGCAAGAGTCTGTTTCACCATATTGTCAGCAGATTTCTTCCTCTTGAAGTCTTTGTCAGGAACCGGGTTCCTCTTGCTGCTCTCTCAGGGTTGTACTTGAAGTACTCTTGCTTCAGGAGAGGACAGTCTTTGATCAGTGCCCAGGCTTTCCACACTTATGGCAGAGATCATAGTTCTTTGGTTTGCTAGATCTGCCCTTTTTTGGCATTCCCCCATTTCTTCTGACCATCTTCTGAAACCTTTTTGTTAAGTAACCCATGTCGCTGTCCTCCTCACTTGAATCATTGCTATCAGCCTTGAGTACCAGGTTCCTTTCCTTCTTTGGTTCTTTTCTTTCACTGTCTATCTTCCTCTTCATCTCGTAGGTCTTCAGATTTCCAACCAGCTCGTCCATGGTCAGCTCCTGCAGGTCCTTTGCTTCAGTAATAGCATTTACCTTACTTTCCCAAGAACTAGGCAGGATACTGAGGATTTTCCTCACTCGCTTGTTCCTAAGTATGGTTTCACCAAGTGAGTGTAACTCATTTATGATGGAAGTGAATCTTCAGTGCATATC
Organism: Nicotiana attenuata; assembly: GCF_001879085.1. Taxonomy (NCBI): domain Eukaryota; kingdom Viridiplantae; phylum Streptophyta; class Magnoliopsida; order Solanales; family Solanaceae; genus Nicotiana; species Nicotiana attenuata. The sequence continues at coordinate 187,846 of NW_017672166.1, read as the reverse complement.
TTGAATGGATTTATCGTCCTTCATCGTGAAGAGTTCATACTCGGTACTAAGCATATCGATCTTAGATTGTTTTACTTGGGTGGTTCCCTCATGAGTTGTTTGCAAAGCTTCCCATATCTCCTTACCAGTGTCACAAGCAGAGATTCTATTTTATTCATCAGGTCCTATTCCACATACCAAAATCTTCTTGGCACGAAAATTCTTCTCCACGGCTTTCCTGTCTGCGTCGGTGTATTCTTTTCTGGTTTTTGGCATTGAGAGTGGAAGTTCTTCAAGTACCTTTGTTGGGACGTAAGGGCCGTCACATATGACATCCCATAACTCAGAATCCTCAGCCATAATAAAATCATGCATTCTTGTCTTCCACCATCCATAGTATTGTCCATTGAACCTGGGTGGTCTGTATGTAGATTGACCTTCTTCAAGATTTGGTGGAGCAGCCATACGGATCCTTCCTAGGTGATAGCCTGATAGGAGGAACCTGCTCTGATACCAATTGATAGTTTTTATGAGTCCACCAAACTATAGAGAACCTGGTCCTTTACAAGTTTCCACTGAGAATGCTAATGAAACAGTAAGTAAATGGGACACGGAATTTTTACGTGGAAAAATCCCACTCAAGGGGACAAAAACCACGACCTACACTTGTAGACTTTTAACTTCACTAACTTGTAAACACTCGATTACAAGCCACTTTGTAATGACTCTATTACAAAGACCTCACTCACTCTAACTTGTAATACGCTAATCACAAGCCACTTTGTCACTCACTAGTTATAAAGACTTCAATCACTCTAACTTGTAATACACTAATCATAAGCCACATTGTCACTAACTAGTTACAAAGGATTTAACTTATGATGAACTCTAGTCACAACACAAACTCCGAAAGTTTATGGTTTTGCAGAGGGTTCCTAAGTAACGCTTCTAACTAAGCAATTTAGGAATAACAATAAGAACAATTACAAAGTTACAACTCAACTAAGGACAACAGAATACTCGATTTAGGAACTGGTCCGTAGTAGCGTTTTACTTTGTTTTTCAAGCTCTTGAGAATTGAGTTCACTGTTTTTTCAGAAGACTTGAATGCTTGAAGTGAAGTGTTTAATTGTTCAAGTGATGTATTGATATAATCTTCTTGTTAATACACCTTTATGACATCACTTGAGTGATGTATGCACTTTAGTTAGTCAAAGGACAAATGACTGCTAGAAACTGTGCAGCGTAGGCAGCAACAGTGCAGGCAGTCACGACGCTTCCAGCTGTATCCAATTGACCTCGTACTGCTGTGAGTAAACCACAAGGATATCAGGTCCTTGTCTGGTTCTCTATCTCCTAAAGCTATAGCAGTTCACATTTAGCTGGACTCCGTTGATTTGCAATATAGCCCAAGTGTGTCAGGTTCCCAATCTGGTTCTTGACAGCAAGTTTTTTAGATCATCAAAACATAAGGCAAAGACATTGAAAACCCATCATACCGGGTTCCGGAACCAAAATACGGATCTGATATCAATAAAGTCAAATATTGGTCAAACTTCTAGATTCATTAAACCTTCAAACTTCAATTTTTCAACAAAACATGATAACTCGAGTTAGGGACCTCCAAATTTAATTTCGGGCATATGCTCAAGTCTGAAATCACGATACGGGCCCACCGGGACAGTCAAAATATGGATCCAAGTCTGTTTGCTCAAAATGTTGACCGAAGTCAACTCAAACGAATTTTTAAGGCAAAATTTTATATTTTATCAAGTTTTAACATAAAAGCCTTGCCGGAAAAATATCTGAACTGCGCACGCCAATCGAGGAATGCTCAAAGAAGCTATTGGAAGTTTCAAAATACAGATTTAAGGTTTAAAACTCTAGATGACCTATCGGGTCATCACATGGATCACTCAACCAAGCAATGGAAAAAAATTTAATTAGCTCATTATTATAACATATTGAAGCTAGGCACTGCTTGTTGTCTCTCCCTCAAGGGCTTCTCTTCTGCCCGGTCATAAGATTAAGCTTTTTGTTTAGATGTTAAAGTTGAAGCGTGATGGGGATAGGCAGTGACAAAGCCACATGGTCACAAGGGTGGTTAGAGGTGGATCTAAGATTTAAATTTTATGGGTTCAATTATTAGGTTTTTAGCATTGAACCCATTATAATCTTAAAGTTATGGGTTTATGTCTACTATTTATTGCAATTCTGATAAACTTTTATACATAAATTTATGCTCCGCATCGAAAGTTATGGATTCAATTGAACCCATATTTGTAATCTTACATCCACCCCTGAGGGTGGTCAACTGACCACCCTTCGTAAAAAAATTGCACTGTGCATATAGGTAAAATATTACGTTTTAGAGGCATATAACACATATTGAACACCCTTTGTCGGGAATTTTTTTCACTTCTTTCAAATTTGAATACCTTTAAAAAATCCTAGCTTCGCCACTGGGGATAGGAGCTTTTACAGGTTGAGACAACAAGAAATATTTTGTGTGTGTATATACATACACACATATATATATAGCTAGATAATCTTACTCTTGGCATGGCCGTATTTTTTCACTCTCCTTCAAAGACCCGGTATTAGCATCTTACTTTTGTTTGTGCTAGTGTTGGAGGTCTTTAAGGAAAGTGGACAAACTTTGTCATGATATTCCGGCACATAAGTTAATTTATATACAGTGACAGTATGAGGCTATAAGTGTACTTTAGCCTGTTACAACAGATAATTACCCACCTCATTTTCTTGAATACTAATCCAACATTAGTGTTTTCCTTTTGTCCGTGCTAATGCGAGAGGTCTTTGGGGAAAGTCGACAAAATTTAATCATGATATATAGTCGGGTAGAATGAGACTTCCTCTCTCTATAATGAGAGCTTGTATGAACATTTGAGACTTTATCTCTCTAGAATGTGAGCTTCTCTCAGCTAAGGCTGGATGGCGAAGAAGCAACGGACCGGAGGGAGAGGGCAAGCAGGAACTAAGAATCAACAGAGGAATTTTGTCTCGAGAGCAATCCCACAAACTGAAGAAGCAAAAAAAACTAGGAGTGTAAATGTGCTATAAGGAGTAATTCCATTGGAATTGAAGCAATCACTTATGGCAGGACCATCAATGGTAACACCAATGGTGACATCGACGGAAATTACGCAATTAACTACGTAAACGGGCACTAGTGATCAAGTACTGTCTACAGGGAAGCAGTCGTGGGCGAAACAGGCTGAAACAGACGAGAAATCCATAGGTAAATCTCAAACCCTAGCTACAAATTTGAAGTCATGGAGTAAGGTAGTAGGAAGTGCACCAATAGCTGAGGGATTTGATCTAGAAGGTGAAACTAATTCAAATGCTGTCACGACCCAGTTCACCCTCCATGAACATGTCGTGATGACACCTACTTCCTACAACTAGGTAAGCCTATCAATGCGGAAATAACAACTTAACTTGCGAAATGGTTAAATAAGGCTAAACATATTAAAATATTAATTGCATATAAGGCCGCTCGGCCTATACAACCCAAAAGAAATGCGGAAGTCTACAATTCAATCCCGAAACCCGGAAACTCACGGGAACCACAGGCTAACAGAAACATAGTACGCTGCTCTAACTCCAGAATATCTAAACAACTAAGAGAAAAGAGATAAACTAAATAATAAAGCTGGAACAGAATAGAGACTCCTGGTCTGCGGACGCGTAAACCTCGAAGTCTCCGTGTATCTCCTTGCCTCAAGGATAGTGCGTCTGAGAAGAGGTACCTGGATCTGCACATGAAGAACATGCGCAGGAAGGGCATGAGTACACCACAGCGGTACTCAATAAGTGCCAAGCCTAACCTCGGTCGGGTAGTGACGAGGAAGGTCAGGGCCCTACTGAGATAAAACATAATAAATAATAAGATAACGGAAACAGTTTAAATAAAGTCTACAGCGCGAATCTAAACCAGATAAATAAGGAAGAACAGTAGTAGAAAGCAAAGGTAACAATACAAGGAATACCGCTCTCAACAAGGAATAATAGCCGGGGATCTCTTAGTATCCCGAGGATCTCTTGGTATCCTCATCACATGCACCAGGGATCTCTTGGTATCCCGAGGATCTCTTGGTATCCTCATCATAAACACTGGGGATCTCTTGGTATCCCGAGGATCTCTTGGTATCCTCAACATATACACTAGGGATCTCTTGGTATCCCGAGGATCTCTTGGTATCCTCAATATATATAAATATGCCAGGGATCTCTTGGTATCCCGAGGATCTCTTGGTATCCTCAATAATATGCCAGGGATCTCTTGGTATCCCGAGGATCTCTTGGTATCCTCAATATATATAAATGTGCTAGGGATCTCTTGGTATCCTGAGGATCTCTTGGTATCCTCAATAATATGCCAGGGATCTCTTGGTATCCCGAGGATCTCTTGGTATCCTAAATATATATAAATGTGCCAGGTATCTCTTGGTATCCCGCACCTCAGTCTAGATCGTAAACACGTGCAGGGGGTCTCCCGGGATGCCGTCCCGTAGTCCCAAATTTAAACACACAATAACAGCTCAAGAGTATCGAAATAAATGCTCAACTCATAACAAGTAACAGTAAATTCTAGCCCTACATACTTCACGAAATACAAACGAAGCAAATTTTAAGCAAGTAGGCAGGTAGGTCAACTAAACATGCTTCTCTAAACTAACACGGACTATAATTGCAAGTAAAATAAAGCAAATAAGAAAGAAACTCAGTCTAAGTATTTAAAGTAAAGCCGGACTTTCAACAATTAGCTCAAGTACGCGCTCGTCACCTCACGTACGAGGCTTTCAAATATCAAATATCATGTCCCAAGGGGAAGAGGTCCCCCGCACAAGGTTAAACAAGCCACTTACCTCGAACCGGCTCAATATCAACTAGAAACCACGCTCTTGCCACGAGTATCCGACTCCAAATGGCTCAAATCTATTCAATTCAATTACACATCGTAAATAACATCGCAAATACCTGGTATTGCTAATAAATTCAAAGCTACAGCGTAAAATTAGGTGAAATGACCAAAATGCCCTTCAGGCCAACGCCCCGAAATCGAATAATTTTCACATTTTCAGAACCCTTGTACTCTCACGAGTCTAACCATATAAAAATCTCCCAAATGGGAGGTCAAATGCTCACTCAAAACTCAATAATTTAGCCGATGAAGTTTTACCCCAAATTATCCAATTTTTGATCCTAAATTCGAATTCCCATGATGTATTTAACTATATAATGATAAAGTATAACAAAAAGGGATCAAAAAAACGTTACCCAATGATTTTCTATTCAAAACCCACTCAAAATCGCCTTCTCCCGAGCTCTCATTCGATTTTTCAAACTTATGAAATTAATCCCTCGAAATTGCTATTTCTGAACAGTGAATACCGCTTCTGCAGTCTAGGGACTGCTTCTGCGGTCCCGCCTATGCGAAACACTGGCCGCTTCTGCGGCTCCCTTTAAAAATCCCAGCTTCCGCTCCTGCGGTTACCATCTCGCAGAAGCGGATCCGCTTCTGCGGAAATCCTACGGCTTCTGCGGTTTCCTTGAGGGTGACCAAAAGTCGCTTCTGCGACGCCCAAGGCCGCTTCTGCGGCTCCGCTTCTGTGATTCCCAGGCCGCAGAAGCGAATATACCAGAAGGAAAAAAATACCAGCTGCTGCAACACTTAGAGATTTGCTCCGTTAACCACCCGAAATCATCCCGAGGCCCCCGGGACCTCAACCAAAAGCACCAATACCACCTAATATTTTATTCAAACTTGTACCAATCTTGAAAACACCTATAACAACGCCGGAAACCCGAATTAATCAATGATTTAAGCCTAAGAACTTCATATTTCTTCCAAATACGATTTCGATCAAAAACCTAACCAAAACACGTCCGAATGACTTGAAATTTTGCACACACACCCCAAATGACATGACAGAGCTACTGCAACTTTCGGAATTCTATTCTAACCCTCGGATCAAAAACTCACTATCGGACCGGAACATCAAAAATACAAACTTCGGCATTTCAAGCATAAATGAGCTACGGACTTCCAAAATACATTCTGAACACGCTCCCAACCCCGGAATCACCTAACGGAGCTAACGGAACCATCGGATTTCCATTCCGAGGTCGTCTTCACACTGTTCCGACTACGGACCATTTTTCAACACTTAAGCTCTCATTTAGGGACTAAGTGTCCCAACACACTCCGAATCCTAACACCGAATGTCCCGGCAAACCAAAATAGCAGAAATGAACTTAGGGGAAGCAGTTAAGGGGGGATCAGGGCGTAAATTCCAAAAACGACCGGCCAGGTCGTTACATCCTCCTACACTTAAATATTTGTTCGTCCTAAAACGAGCATAGAGAACATACCTGAAGTAGAGAAAAGATGAGGGTACTGGCTGCGCATATCCCGCTCGGTCTCCCAAGTCGTCTCCTCGGCCGGCTGACCCTGCCACTGATCCTTTACTGAAGCAATGTTCTTTGACCTCAACTTTTTGATCCGTCTGTCCAATATAGCCACTGGCTCCTCAACATAGGATAGATCCTTGTCCAACTGGACTGAACTGAAATCCAACACGTGAGACGGATCACCGTGATACCTCCAGAGCATCAAAACATGAAATACCGGATGAACTCCGGCCAAACTGGGAGGCAAGGCAAGCTCATAGGCAACCTCCCCAACTCGCTGCAAGATCTCAAAAGGGCCTTTAAACCTCGGACTCAACTTTCCTTTCTTCCCAAACCTCATGACGCCTTTCATAGGCGAGACCCGAAGCAGAACCCGCTCACCAACCATATATGAACATCACGAACCTTCCTGTCCGAGTAACCCTTCTGTCTAGACTGGGCTGTACGGAGTCTATTCTGAATCATCTTAATCTTTTCCAATGCATCCTGTACCAACTCTGTGCCCAATAGCCTGGCCTCACCCGCCTCAAACCAACCCACCGGAGATCTACACCTCCTACCATATAAAGCCTCATACGGCGCCATCTGAATGCTGGATTGATAACTATCGTTGTAAGCAAACTTCGCCAGTGGCAAGAAATGATCCCAAGACCCTCCAGTTCCGTGATTCAATGTTTAACTCCTCATGCACCTTACCGTGCTACCACAACTTAGTTGAGCACACCAGCTCGATCAATTCTGAAGATATTCCTTTTTATTCAAGCAAATAAGCTTTAGAGCGCAATTCCAACATCCGGAATTCTATGCCCGACCTGTTTCCAACATAAGATCACCATACCAATCACTACACGCTATACTCAAACATGGCTGCATAACTTTGCTGAAGTTCACACCTCGCATCACTTTACTCACCGGACCACAGTAACATTCCTTATCGACTTAGTAAAAAATTCCACGAATCTGATGTTCTCATTGCACCCCATGACATACACAGGTCTCACTCTAACTCTTACAATGCCACACAACGGAGAGATGTGCGGAAATTCATAATCGACTGCCGAGTCAACCAATCGTTGAGTCTATACTCCTGACAAGAGACATTACCTCATTTTGAACCAATTAATGATCTTTGCCTCTTAATATATTTCACGTAATCAGATTGCACTGATCCTAAATCCAACAATCTCGTCTCACCCAGTACGAATACTCAGACAATAAGCCACCCCAACATAACCAAAAGTCTCATATGACGTCACAATGCGCCAATAGGCTACCAATTAGAATGCGATACAAAAAGGAAAAATGAACTCTAAAAAGAAATTTCAATTACCCCGCTCGCGAATCATACATGCGACGGCACAGCTAATATGAGCTTCCTCCAGAAAATAGGAAACAAAACACAATAAACAGATATGGGAAACTGTACTGAACATCACACTGTTGCGGCGTGCAACCCGATCCGAGCAATCATAACCATGGCGGCGTGCCACCCGATCCAAATAACATAGAGCTCACATAAGGAGATGTACATCGAGCTAAATTGCTCCTTACAACAAGATACTAAACATCAGTCATAAACATGCTAAGTGTATAACACCATTCCCTGGGGAGACATATAACTCTATAATCCACAAACTCGGACACAACTGGGGTGCGATACAAGATCTGAATCTCGAGAGCCATTCTGCTCATATAACATCATCGCCACGCGGAACTTCAACACATAAAAATTTACCAAGCCGTCTCATAACTCATACGGCGCAATACATCATTTCCTGGAATAGCTGATGACAAAATAACACCCCGACTGTTCCTCCATAAGGATCGCTCGCTGAAACGAACACAACTAGCCTGATATAAAGCCCTGTTCACATATAAATCAATCCGCTGATCTCAAACCGATTTCTGATTGCACCAACATGGCTAATAACCTTTCAAAGGTCCATAGTAGTTCCCTTTTCCTCATAACACATAAGAACAACCATCATAACCGGAGCAACCTCCTCAGTTCACAACCCAACAAAAAAGGTGCCCTCCCGGCATAAATTCTCAAATTAATGATATTACCACAATCCTCACACTTAGTTTAAATCTTTAGTCAATCAAGTGACTACATGCCGCACTTATACAATCTTCCCGTGGGACACGCTCCCACAATCTTCCGAAATGAATAACGGGTCCGCGCATCTAAACCATCGGCCGCACTAACGCTGAAAAGCGATCAAGAACCCTTAACCAGGATGCAAAGCCTCTTTCACAACACACCGATCTCAGGTGACGCTGAAGACAATACCAATTTGCTATAAACATTCCACCCCTTGTTCTTGCTCATCCGAGCTTGTGACATCTTTGTCCACACCGAGCTGTTACCTTGATCTTTACTTCGAATCCCATACCACTCGGTGCACCTAACATGCCACATTTTCCATCATAGCTTCGGAACCGCTAATAGGCTAACACCTCATCACTTAAAAGCTTTTCACTTAACTCACTTCAGAAGAACCATAGCAACACTTAGGTGAATTCTCATAACCGTAGAATATGCAAACCTCCAAGTAGTGGCCTGAGCCACCATGGCCATTCCAGGATCCGCCTACACACATATCAGAAGAGTGCTTCTGAACAACATTAATTTCGGCGACCGAAAAGCCTCACACGTACCGCCATAAATCACACGCATGACTTGATCACGCTGAAGGAATTGACCTCTACCACCAATACGCCAACTCAACTATGTTTAACCAATAAATCTTCCTTCGATTTACCCCGATTGCCTTAGTAATAATAACTCCTTCCAACACATAACACACTCCATCCGCACTCACCCCGGGTGACCTAGAATCGCGGGACCATGCTGTCTCAAATCCCATGAACCATTTCATACCTTCCTTGTGCGTACATTTGCACCCTCAACTGACATGCCCATTCCGCTAACCCTTCTACGAATCCGAAGTCCTTTCTCATCCTTCTCTCAAGTCTGAACATGAGCCAATGAGGCAAACTATGGCACCCTTTAACAATTCCTTTGCTCCAATTACCACTTATGTTGTTTTCCCGTTATATCAATTCTCCCGCCGTATAATAGCTCATACTTCTAATTAAATCCGTAGACCCCAAATCACCAATCACCAATATTCTCAGATCGCTCCAAACTCTCCTTAATCGACTACTCGGCCCTTGGCTGCTTATACTCGGACTCCTAGAAATTTTAGCCACCGCCTGACACTTCCCACGTGTCTTTCCTCATCCTTTGCTGCTCAGCCGCTGCCTTAAATAGAGTTTATCTTCGTGGCACTTGAACCCACAATTGCTGCTGACTTTAAACCTTTCCGAAGGTCATCTTCCTCGAGTAGCACGCGTCCTCACCATCCGTGAGAGAATAGAAAGCAGAAGTTTAGGATTGTGATGTCAAAAATCTCGCACGACAGGGAATCAAATGAAGTGAAATTTTTCCTAACGGTTACATAGCCTCTCGTAGATAAGTACAGACGTCTCCGTACCGATCATCGAGACTCTAATAAACCGGCCTGTGTTCCGTGACTCTTATGAACCTAGAGCTCTGATACCAACTTGTCACGACCCCAGTTCACCCTCCATGAACATGTCGTGATGGCACCTAGTTCCTACAACTAGGTAAGCCTATCAATGCGGAAATAACAACTTAACTTGCGAAATGGTTAAATAAGGCTAAACATATTAAAATATTAACTGCATGTAAGGCCGCTCGGCCTATACAACCCAAAAGAAATGCGGAAGTCTACAATTTCTCAAAGCAAAGTAGACAAAATATTCAACAAGCGGACTCAATGTGTTGAGGAAAGTGTTCATGCTATTTTTGATGAGTCCTATCCATCCTGTGAGAAGAGTGCTGAAGTGGATCAAGATGGAGAACCCTTACTAGTCCCTGGTGAAGTCATTAACATGACAAATGGAAAGGCAGATATGATGAGCCAAGTAAAGGAGCCAAGTGGAGACAACGCCGAGTCTTCTTCAATGGAGTAAGATATCTCAATTACCACCACTGAAGCTGAAGAATGAGTGGTTGATGCAGTACAGGGTACTCCACCAGTACCTGAGAGAAGAACACTAGAGAACCAGTTGAATATACCCAGCTCCTCTACAAATAATCCTCAAATGCCCAACTAGAAACATAAAAGCTCGCATCCTCTTGACAACATAATCACTCCTCTAAATTATGGAGTACAAACCAGGTCAAAGCCAGAAATTACTTGCCTTCTCAGCCTTTCTCTTCCAAATAGAACCCAAAAATATCAAAGAGGCCCTGAAAGATGCAGATTGGATTACACCCATGGAAGATAAGCTGCATCAGTTTGAAAGGAACAATGTTTGGCACCTGGTACCTAGACCCTCAGATGGAACTATTATAGGAACCAGGTGGGTTGGGTATTGAGGAACAAGCTTGATGAACATGGAAACACTACAAGGAACAAGGCCAGGCTAGTGGTTCAAGGCTACAATCAGGAGGAAGGGATTGATTATGATGAAGCGTTTGCTCCGGTCGCTCGCATGAAAGCTATTAGAATCCTAATCGCTTTTGCATCCCATATGGAATTCACCTTGTTCCAAATGGATGTTAAAAGTGCATTTCTGAATGGAATTCTTAAGGAAGAGGTCCATGTGAAGCAACCTCTAGGGTTTGAATGTCATGAACACCCTGAATATGTGTTTAAACTGGACAAAGCGTTGTATGGGTTGAAGCAGGCGTCTCGAGCTTGGTATGAAAGGTTGTCAAAATCCCTCTTACAAAATGATTTTAAAAGAGGGAAAATTGACAACACTTTGTTCCTGAAGAAACGAGGAAGGAAACTGCTCATTGTTCAGGTCTATGTTGATGATATCATTTTCGGGGCAACAACTGATTCTCTGTGTGAAGAATTTGCAAAACTCATGGGAAGTGAGTTTGAAATGAGCATGATGGGGGAGCTGAATTTCTTCTTGGGTCTTCAAGTTAAGCATTCCTCAAAGGGTACATTCATTTATCAACAGAAATACATTAGGGAGCTCTTGAAGAGCTTTGACATGGAAGCATCAAAGGTGATAGACACTCCCATTGCTACGGCCACTCGACTGGACATGGATGAAACTGGATCACTTGTGAATCAAACTATGTATAGAGGCATTATTGGGTCTCTTCTCTATCTCACTGCCAGCAGACCTGATATTGTCTTTAGTGTGGGGCTATGTGCAAGGTTTCAATCAAATACCAAGGAATCTCATTTGAAGGCTGCCAAAAGAATTCTGCGTTACCTTAAGGGAACACAGGACCTGGTCCTTTTTTATCCCTCAGGTGACAATTTTAATCTCATTGGATATGCTGATGCTGACTATGTAGGTTATCTTGTGGACAGGAAAAGCACTTCTGGAATGGCTCACTTCCTAGGTTCATGTCTCATCTCTCAGGGAACAAGAAAGCAAAACTCAGTGGCTTTTTCAACAGCTGAAGCAGAATATGTAGCTGCAACATCCTGTTGTGCTCAACTCCTTTGGCTTAAACAGCAACTGGAGGATTTTGGGGTACTTACTGAGTGTGTGCCCCTTCTATGTGATAATACCAGTGCAGTCAACATGGCCAAGAATCCAGTTCAACACAAAAGGACTAAGCATATTGATGTGAGACATCATTTTCTGAGGGACAATGTGGAGAAAGGGTTGATCTGTATGAAGTTCTGTAGCACAGAAGACCAAGTTGCAGATATCTTCACCAAAGCATCGAGTAGGGAACATTTTGAAAGAAACAGGGTGAAGCTGGGGCTTTTGAAGCCCAACTGAGATCCTGATTCCTCATCACTTGGCTATGAAGATCATCTTCTGGTAAAACTAGCTAAGGTGTTTTCCGGCCAAGTCTAACTCACTTCAATATCGTTGCAAGTAAACACGCATGATGAGTATAGAAGCTGCAGATGCAGTGTATGGATGATAAAAGAGGATTAATATTTTCAGATAAACGGTCAAGAACCTGGTTCTTGTACCAAAGGTTAGTAGTTCTGTGCATCCTTTAATACACGTCTTGAAAAGGTACAAAAATCAACTGCCATGTTATTCACCTTTTCAGACCCTGTTGTTACGACTCTTCACTTCAAATCGTTCCATCTCCCTCTGAAACGTTGCACTTCTCCATGCACAACCGCCATTTCAGAACCGGTTCCTATCTCTCTCTTCATAATTACACGTTCAGAATAAAACCCTTCTCCTCTCTGCACACTCTATAAGACCCCCATTAGAACTACTCCAAACCACCTTCCCTCCATCCTTCAAATGGATGATACAAAATCCGACATCCCTGCCTTAATTATCTCTAATACTGAAAAACCTATGGAATCCTCCGTCCCCACTGAGTCTTCTACAAACACCCTTATTCTCCCCACTAAATTCACACCAAACCCAGATTCCCTGTCTCTCTCCATTCCTGAAACCCCTAAAATTGTTGATCCTTCCTCTCTATCTTCTGATGTTCCCACTGCCCATAGAAAAAGTGGAGAACAAGGTCAAAGCCCTAAGGTTGCAGAGAGTTCTGCCATTGTTGCTGTAGCTTCCGTGGTAGAAGTGGTGCCGATTGATGAAGAAAAGTGTTGTAACCATCTTTGTGGTATCTGCCGATGGTGTCTTGCATAAGATAATCTCTCAGAGAAAAGAGGTACAGGGTATGGGGAAGAAGGAGCCATAGTGACTGATGAGGGCTTTGCACTAGCAGAAACTACTGGGCCCTCACATGAGGAACCTGACCCCTCTCCGGAGGACCCATGTCAGGGTTCTCATTGCCAGGCGAGTTCTGCTCCTGCATTTGCTGTTACGCCCCTAGATATTCAAGCTCCAAAAAAGAGGTCTATCCATGAGGAGGATTTAGACACCCTGGCTCTTGATGCTTTCATAGTCAAGAGAAGGGTGGTGTCCACTCTTGAGTCTTCCACCAAGCGACCTACTACCAGGTTGCAAGCAAAGGTAACCTACAACTCCGCCCTTCAAAAGAGCAGAAAAAGTAGTAAGAAGCAAAAGAGGAGGTTGGTGAAAGACAATATGCCTATTTGTGATAAAGATGTTCTTGTGGTAGAAGTGGAAGAGGAAACCCAAGAGGAACCTGGTTCCTTGGTGAGACGGCCCCAGAAAAAGAAGCAGCCTGCTTTAGTAGAGAAAGTTTCAACCCCAAGCTCTAAGTTGAAGGATGTTGTGAGTGAGCCCTCACTCTCTGATTAGGATGTGTAAGTTCAGTCTAAGGGTAAAGAAAAATCAAGTGGTGGGAAGTCTGGAAAAAGAAAGTCAGAAGCTGTTAAGGAACCTGGTTCTGTGAAAAAACTGAGGAGTGATAGTAGTTCTGCCTCAGATCGCCTAAGGCACCAAAAGTTTCTGCTGGGTCATACTTTTGACCCAGCAATCTCTGATATGGCTGGTATGCGACAAGTCCTTGAGATGGTTGAGTTTCAACGATGGGGACATCTATTCGAAATAGATGCTCCTAAGGTGTATGAGGATGAGGTTCAAAGCTTCTTCGCCAGCCTCTTTCCAGTTGATACCGACCATATTTGTGCTTTGGTGAATGGAGTGGATATCGTGTTCGATGTAAGTGTGCTTGGGGATATTCTTAAGGTCCCTACAGTTGGTGTGTCTAGTGTGAAGGATGCGTGTCAGTATAATTTCCGGAATGCGGTTGTAAAGGACAATGTGAACCAAAAGGGGGACCAGATCCACAAGAAAGCATTAGTCCATGTTTATCAGTTGCTCTTCGAATTGGTAAACAAAGTTCTATTGCCTCGTGCTGAGAGGAGGTCCATGACCTCTAAGTCTGACCTGTTTTTGATAGAGCAACTGGATAGCTTTACTCCTGTCAGCCTGCTTGCCATTATGATCGAACACATGCAAAAGGTAGCAACCTTTAAGGTGCCGCTAGGAAGAGGCAAGGTAGGAACCAAGAAGCAGACCTTCTCACAGACAACGTTATAAGAATGCGAGTGCATAGAAAAGAGTGGGGGGGGGTGTAGGCAGTACATCAACCATCTCACAACTTACTAATGCTCAAACTAGTGCAACTGAGGAGATAAGACGGTTGAAGGCCATGAATGCTATCCTGGAAGGTCAGCAAGCTCAAGGGGCTCCGGCGTCAAATGATGACGTGGCTCGTTTGGTACAAGAGAATGCTGATCTCAGGGCACAAGTGGAGAACCTAAAAGCAGAACTGCTCAATGAGCAAAAGTCGGCCAATGCCCGAATAGACTTAGTTCTCCAAACTCTTGCTGCAGCTTCCAAGCCCTCTACTCCTAGTGCCCCCTAAGTACCCCTTCAGTGACCAATTTCTAGATTGTTCTTTTAAGTTTTTTTTATGGCAGATGTTTTGTTTCTTTTTTTTTGATGTGGTTGGGATGTAACAATACTGCTCCCGTCTTTAATAGTCCAATTATGCCTCTGCTTTTTAAGCAAAGGCCTATGTTTTTATATATATAAAATCTATCCTCTGTTATTATCTCATTACTAGCATTCTCTACTTCTCTTCTCTATCATGTTGTGTGCACATATGTGTCACACCTCCTTTTTTACACACACCCCGAGAGGGAGCATATAAGGGAGTTTTTTCATTTAAAGTGACATTATTCGAAATGAGATTATTTGATTTATCAGAGTCGCCACTTGGAATAATTTATGGTGTCCCAAGTCACAGGTTTATTTTAAATCCCAAATCGAGGAAGTTTTATTTTTAAAGAGTTTGCGAACCAGAAATTCTAGATAAGGAATTCTGTTAACCCGGGAGAAGGTGTTAGGCATTTCCAGGTTCCGTGGTTCTAGCACGGTCGCTTAGTGATTATAACTTGGCTTAAATTGTTTAACTACTCATTTTTAGGACCTATGTGCATTTACCTTTTACCGCTTTTAATTACTTGATTTATTCGTAATTAAAGAATCGAGTTACGCGTACGTATACTCATTTCCTTTGGCGCGTCAAAATCATGTCACGCGAACGTGTCCACAATTAATAACGCTTTTGTTGATTTATTAAGAAAGTTTGGTTGAAGTTGCGCGAACGCATCCCTCGAGTCTTTTTAGAGTTAAATTTGCAATTATATTATGCGAACGCATATATAATCGCAATACTAATCTAAATCGGGCCTAAAGCAAACTACGATTGTTCAAATTAATAAGAGGTTTGCGAGGGCAATGGAAAATTTAATAACGACACACCTCGATCTAAAAGAGTTATTACTAATTATACGAGGGCCATGGACTTAGGGATTTTGTTTATCATGGCACACCTCAAAATGATTTTCCTTTTAGAAGAAAACTTATTTAATTAAGGTCACCTAGGATATTCTTATTTAGGACTTAATTTATCAAAGGCTAACTAATTATGAAAAGGTTTTAAACTATTTTTGGGACAAGAGGAATGGGCCAGAAACAGCCAGCTAATGCATCAGCTTTGAGAGCTGAAAATTGGGCTCACGAATGGCCCAGAAATCAAAAGCCTATAAGATACAATTAGGGTATTGTAGACAATCAGCCCACGTTGGGCTTATATTTTTCAGGCGGGCCCAGTTGTGCATTGGCACCGGCTGGGCCTATCCACCTCTTTGCATTAAAACTTTAACCAAACTAGCCGAGAAAAAGAAAAGCAAGGAGAGTAGTTCACTTAATTGAAGAAATGAAACTTCAGAAAATAAAGCATTTTAAATTTAAAGGTTTTGTCATACTGCTATGATTTGCAAGAGGAAAAAAATACCAAAAGGCATACATTTACATCATAACTCAGGAGAGGCATTTTACACATTATTGAACTACTAGGCTTAAAGCCCAGGCTCAACAGCCTAAATCCTCGAATCTGTTCGAATGGATCTCAACTTGGGCCTGGCTGTAAGCCTGGCCCAGTCGCTGCTATGAAACATGAACAATATGTCTTGATTGTAATGACCCAATACTTAAACAAACCAGAAAAAGGAGACTGAATTTTTAAAGTAATAGAAGTCCATTTACAATACTTGCAAGACCAGAATATAACAAAAATTTCTAAACACAACTGTTGGCGCAAGTTCAGGTGAAGTTTTGAAGAATGACAAATGCACTCAGTCATGGAACAGGTCCATCATGTGAGACACAGTGTTTATCAACCTATACATGTGAGATGCACGTGAAGGAGATAAGTCTCAAGGATAAAGCAGCAATATCTCCTGAACTGATTGAAAATGTTGCATATTGGATGAGGAACAAAAGTATCCTCATGGGAAGAGGACACAATCCGGATAAAGGATAGGGTTGGAGTTTGTATTGTTGTAGGACTCAAATTCGACAAAGGATCAGCAATTGAGTCTCAATCAAACTCTGATTACTAACTCATTAAATAACAATGATTGTTCTCTTTTACAGGGATTTGCACAAACGCAGAAGTGAAACTAAATTGAGAGCAAAAGAGCGAGGCAATTTTGCAAGCAATTTATGTGAAATTCAAGTGTGCATTCCTGAAGCTACTTGGACAAGATAGAAGAACCAATTCCATTGTGTTTATTCTTATTCTAGTTCAATTGTAGTAGGTCGTTTAAAGTTGTACCTTTCCAGCTTTTGTAGAAGCAATTGTAATAGGTACTTTGAGTATTCAAGTTATAGGCTAACTTGAAAGTGTCGCAACAGTTGAGGCTGTGTGCCACACTGGGATTAGAGTTTAATCCTTAGGTTTACAAGAGTTTTGTAAATGCTGTTTTGGCTCAGTGATTTTATTGGAAGTTTGGGAAAATTCTACTGAGTAGTAGGTCGTGGTTTTTTCACCTTTTGAGCCAGGTGTTTTCCACGTAAAAATCTCTGTGTTCTTTATTTTATGTACTCTTAATTCCGCAAACAGTAGTAGTAAGTACACCTAGAAGAACCAGGTTCTTCTAGAGCAAAAATTGGGTACCACACAAATCACCCCCCCTCTTGTGTGGTATTGACGTTTAGAACATCAATTGGTATCAGAGCAGGTTATCCTTGAACAGGCTAACACCTTAGGAGAAGATCAACATGAGTGCACCACCTGGGAACTGGGAAGGGCAATCCACTGCTAGGCCTCCACTTTTCAATGGTCATATTCTTGGTGGAAGAACAGGATGAGAGATCACATCATAGGGGAAGACTATGAACTCTGGGACATAGTCACTGATGGTCCCGTAGCAACCACAAAGAAGAATGCTGAAGGAGTTGATGTGCCAAAGACAAGGGCTGACTGCACTGCTGAAGACCTGAGGAAGTGGGAGAAAAATGCTAAGGCCAAGAAATGGCTTGTGCGTGGACTAGGTCTAGATGAGTACAGTAGGATCCAAAGTTGTACTACTGCTAAGGAGATATGGGACACTTTGCAAGTGGCCCATGAAGGAACACCTGAAGTGAAAAGATCAAGAGGAACACTGATGTATTCTCAATATGAGAATTTTACTATGAAGGAAGGAGAAACTATCCGGGAGATGTATACTAGGTTCACTACACTGACAAATGAACTTAAGTCTCTTGGAAGGGTTATTCTTGAAGAAAGCAAGGTTGAGAAAATTCTGACAAGGGTTCTGCCTGTCACATGGGAAAGCAAAATCACTGCTATTCAAGAATCCAAGAATATTGCTACTCTCAGACTGGATGAACAGATTGGAAATCTGACTGCTTATGAAATGAGAAGGCAAACCATGAAGATGGATACCTCCAAGAAGGAGAGAAGCTTAGCTCTCAGAATTGCTGAAGGTTCAGATCTGGAAGATGATGAGATGGCTATGATCACTAGAGATTTTAAAAAGTACCTGATGAGAGAAAAGGGTTCTTCAAGAGGTACAACCTTCAACAAGACAAGAGCTCCTGAGAAACAGACCAATGATGGTTGCTTCAAGTGTGGTAAGACTGATCACATGATCAAAAACTGCCCTCAATGGGAAATTGAGTGGAAGAAAGAAAGAGCTGAACGAAGGAACAGGAAGAAGGAACAGGTTCAACCAAAAAGAAACAAAGGTTCAACCAAGGCTATGGTTGCTGCTTGGGGAGAAACCTCAGGTGAAGACTCAGAAGATGAAGCTGAAGAAGAGCAAGCACTTATGGCCATCGGAGAATCAGATGACGAACAAGAGGTAAGTATTCTTCATCTCAAAGACAAGATTAAATTCTTGTCTAAAGAAAAGTTGGCTGAGCTATTACTAGACTTCATTGATGAATCTGAAATAATTAACAATGAGAAGGAAGTTCTGTCTAGGGAATGTGTGATCCTAAAAGCAAAATGCAAAAGTCTAGAGTCTAGGGCAAATGAGAGTGATAACAAAAATGCTGAGTTGAAGAACCAGGTTCTTGAACTTGACAACAGTGTCCTAGAACTTAGGTCTGAAAACTTAAAACTGAAATTAGGAACAGGAAAGAAGAAAGCTGATCACACATATCTCACTCTAGAAGAAAATTTGGGGAAAATGAAAGATGAATTGTATAAGAAAGATGAATTCATCAAAGTCTTAAAAGAAGATCTAGGAAAGGTGAAACATGAACTAGACAGAACTTGCAAGTGGAACAAGGCTTCTGATGCACTCTCCTGGCTGCAAGAGCATCACAGTAGCAACAAAAGAGGACTTGGCTATGGGACTCAAGCTCCAAAATGGGATCCTAAAAGCAAGTACCTCACACTTCCTGAAAATAAAATCTGCACACACTGTGGTAAGACTGGCCATTACAAATATGAATGTAATGCAAAAGAAAAAGCCAGTCAAAAGAACAAAGCTTTTGTTCAAGAAAAAAGTAAGCTGCCTGGATGGGCAAGAAGGAATTTGATTCACCCTTTTGCTTATAGAAAGGGACCCAAACTAGTTTGGGTTCCTAAGACTAACCCCTGATTTCCTTTTGCAGGTCCAAGTGAAAGGGAAGAGCCAAATATGGTATATGGATAGTGGCTGATCAAAATATATGACTGGGGACAAGGACCAGTTCCTTTCACTTGAGGACTTAAAATGAGGTAATGTCTCCTTTGGTAATGGAAAGAAAGGTGAGATCATTGGGGTTGGAAAGGTAGGCAAAACAGATTCTCATTCCATAGAAAATGTCTACCTGATAGATGGCTTGAAATATAGCCTAATAAGTGTGTCACAATTGTGTGACAGAGGTAACCTTGTGGCTTTTACCTCCACCAAATGCTTTGTGATTAACCTTACCACTGACAAGATCGTTTTGCAGGGAAAAAGAGCTAACAATATTTACATTGTAGATTTGTCCACTCTTTCAGAAAATGAACTCACTTGTTTAAGTGTGTTGGTTAATGATCCCCTCCTGTGGCACAAAAGACTTTGTCATGCAAGTCTAAATCAGCTTAACAAATTAGTCTCTAAAGACTTGGTGATAGGGTTACCTAATATCAAGTTCAAGGAAGACAAAGTTTGTGAGGCATGTGCAAGGGGGAAGCAGGTAAGGTCATCCTTCAAAAGCAAGAAAATGGTAAGTACAACCAAGTCGTTGGAACTGGTCCATATGGATCTATGTGGTCCAATGAGAACCATGATCAGAGGTGGAAAGAAATATGTAATGGTGTTAGTTGATGATTATTCTAGGTTTACCTGGGTTCTATTTCTAACCTCCAAAGATGAAGCATTTGACATGTTTTCTGCATTTGTTAGAAAAACTCAGAAACAATTAGGAAATCAACTTGCCTTTATTAGGTTTGATCATGGAACTGAATTTGAAAATTCAAAGTTTGCTGAGTTCTGTGATGAAAATGGTATAGATCATAATTTCTCTGCCCCTAGGGCCCCTCAGCAAAATGGAGTAGTTGAAAGAAAGAATAGAACTCTTAAGGATATGGCTAGAACCATGCTAGTTTCTAGTAAATTGCCTCACAGCTTCTGGGCAGAGGCTGTAAACACTGCATGTTACATAATAAATAGATGCATGACCAGACCTCTGGTAGAGAAGACTCCCTATGAGTTACTTAAAGGGAGAAAACCAAACATATCCCATCTTAGGGCATTTGGTTGTAAGTGCTATGTGCACAATAATGGAAAAGACTCCCTAGGAAAATTTGATCCCAGAAGTGATGAGGGAGTATTCTTGGGATATTCTTCACATAGAAAAGCATATAAAGTGTTTAATAATAGAACTTTGTGTGTAGAAAAAAGTGTGCATGTAGTATTTGATGAAACTAACATTCTTTCTGAGAGACAGGAACATGAAGATGAAGCCATTGGATTGGTGAAAGACTTGACTGAAGCATCAGCTCAGGTCAAAGTGGCACCAACAGAAGGAACAGGTGATGGAACAGGTTCTTCCATACAGGGCAACCTAACAGGGGGAAGGAATCAAAGAGGAATTGAAATAAACTCCTTGAAGGAACCTGTTCATAATCCTGTTCCTCAGCAAATGGCAGAAACATCTAGCAGAAGTCAGTTGGTTGTGAAACCTCACAAGTATCAAAGTTCTCATCCCATTGAGAACATTCTCTCTGATCCAACATCTGGAGTTAAAACCAGATCACAATTAAAAAATCTGTGTACTTTTGATGCTTTTCTATCTATCATTGAACCTAAAAATGTTGTTGAGGCTTTGCAGGATGCAGATTGGGTGAATGCAATGCAGGATGAATTTAACCAGTTTGAAAGGAGTCATGTTTGGCACCTAGTACCAAGACCCAAGGACAGATCAGTCATTGGTACAAAATGGGTCTTCAGGAACAAACTTGAAGAAGATGGAACAGTTACAAGGAACAAGGCAAGATTGGTGGTCCAAGGTTACAGCTAGGAGGAGGGCATAGACTATGATGAGACTTTTGCTCCAGTTGCAAGACTAGAGGCAATCAGACTTCTCATAGCCTTTGTAGCACATATGGAATTTACTCTTCATCAGATGGATGTCAAAAGTGCCTTCCTAAATGGCTATCTAAAAGAAGAAGTGTTTGTGAAACAACCTCCAGGGTTTGAGAGTAAGGAATGTCCTGAGCATGTGTACAAGCTGGACAAGGCTTTCTATGGACTCAAGCAGGCTCCAAGAGCATGGTATGAACGACTGTCAAAATTCCTGCTGGAGCATGGTTACAAGAGAGGTAAAATAGATAGTACCTTATTCTTAAGGGAAAAAGGTAAGGATCTCCTTGTTGTGCAAATTTATATTGATGACATAATCTTTGGGGCCTCCACTGACAAGCTAAGTAGGGACTTTGCAAAATTAATGGGGAGTGAGTTTAAAATGAGCATGATGGGTGAGCTAAATTTCTTCTTAGGCTTACAGATCAAACAAAGTCCAAATGGAACCATGATCCATCAACAGAAACACACAAAAGAGCTAATCAAAAAGTTTAAAATAGAGGAATCTAAAGAAATAGAGACACCTATTGCAACTGCCACTAAATTAGATGTTGATGAACCTGGTTCATCAGTTGATTAAAAGTTGTATAGGGGTATGATTGGTTCACTCTTGTATCTCACTGCTAGCAGACCTGAAATTATTTTCAGTGTAGGACTTTGTGCTCGTTTTCAGGCAAATCCAAAAGAGCCTCACTTGGCTGCTATCAAGAGGACACTGAGATATCTAAAAGGAACCACTGATCTGTGCCTTTGGTACCATAAAGGTAGTAATTTTGATCTAGTAGGATATGCTGATGCTGATTATGCAGGTTTCCTAGTGGATAGAAAGAGCACCTCAGGTATGGCACCCTTCCTTGGTTTATCTCTTGTGTCATGGGCTACCAAAAAGCAAAACTGTGTGGCCTTATCTACTGCTGAAGCTGACTATGTTGCTGTTGCTTCTTGTTGTACTCAATTACTATGGATCAAACAACAGCTGGTAGATTTTGGAATTGAAGTGGGATGTATTCCAATATTTTGTGATAACACTAGTGCTATAAGTATGACAAAGAATCCTGTTCATCATAAGAGGACTAAGCACATAGATGTTAGACACCACTTCTTAAGAGATAACTATGAGAAAGGATTGATTTCAATAGAATTATGTGCTACTGATAAACAAATAGCTGGCATCTTTACTAAAGCACTGAGTAGAGAAAACTTTGAGAGGAACAGGTTGGAATTAGGGATGATTAAGATCACCTAATAGGTCCAGTTCAGAATGCACAATGGAAAAAAAATGAATTTTTTTTGGTTAGGAGTTCTAACTATTGTGTAAATATCTAGATCAATTCTTACTCAGTTTCATACTTTAATCAGTATACTCCTGTGACATGTGTTTATATGACTCACTGATCTCTTACAAAGTTTTTTCTATTATGATATTTGAAGCATGTTCAAGAGAGTTCTACTTGAGGAACCTGGTTCATCAGTATATGCTTATGAGAAAGTTCAGGTATGTTTTCTATACGTTGCACAATTAGAAAGATTAATTTTTCAATCATGAGCAGAAGTCCTACATTCATCAAATTCCCAAAAATTCTATCCGTTGAGCATTGAACCAGTTTCATTCTCCTAGAACTCTAAAGAAAACGGGATTTTTGCCTAAAATCTAGCGTCGCCTATTAACCACTAATAGACCAGAATTCTGAAGTGATTAGACTTCTAATTGACTCCTACAAAAAGGCTGTCGTTACTGCAATGACTTCTAATCATCTTTAAATACACCACACCTTTTCTTCTTTAATCCATAACCGTCAAAACTCTTCTCAAGTTCTGATCACCCTTCTTCTCTCCAAAATTCCCAAATTTTTCAAGAAACAATCCACCATGACTAACCCCCAAGATAATCTTAGCACACCCCCACCAGTATCTCCCTCGAACACATCCTCATCTACTCCTCCTATTGAAAACCCAAAACCTAGGTTTCGTAGGCAGAAAATGATAGCTAGAAAAACTGTAGCTTCTGGAGCTTTAAGGAAAGCTCTAAGTGAGAAATTGAAGGCTAGCCAGAGGAAGGAAAGTCATGCTCAAAAATCTGACTCAAGCTCTGAGTCTGATTATTTTATTTCTGCCAGCGAAGGTGAAGAACATGGGTCTTCAGACACTGTAAATGTTCAAGAAAACCCTAGTGAGGTAAATATTTGTTTGGTATTCTCTGATGTGGTTGAAAAGGTTGAAAATAGATTTCTCTTGGTTGGTCCTGTTAAAGATGTATAGGGGGCTGACTCTAGTAGAAGAGGAGGTAAAAAGAAAGAAAAAGAGAGAGAGGGAGTCAGTAGAAATGTGAGGGGAAATAAGAAAGAAAAAGTATTGGCTATTTGTGTAGGTATTGAAGAAGGTGGTAACAACTCAGGGGGGAAATAGTTCTGGAGAGGCGGCTGAAGGGCTAGTGAATTTAAGCAAGCATCAAGATGAAACTGGTGCATCTAGGGAAGAAACTCTGGCAGATATGCTGAAGAAGGTTGGGGCCAGTTATGATCCAAAGAAGTGCAAGGCTTCCACACAAAAGGCTCCAACTGCTTCCAAGCCAACAAAGAAAAGTAAAGTGTCATCTTCAAAATCTAGTGTACCTACAGTACCTAAGGGAAGAGCTACTAGGAGTAGGGTAAAGCAAAGTGAAGCAGAATTGCAGAAAGCTCTTGAAGAGAGCAGGAAGAAAAGGAGGGAAAAAGGAAAGGCTAAGGTTGTGGAGAGTGTTGAGATTGCAGAAGAAGAAGAAGAGGAGATGGACCTGGTCCATCAAGAAAGAGGAACAACTGAGGAGGTTCCTACTCCCAAACCAAAAAGATCCAAGACTTCTTCCAAGAAGTCTTCCTCTGTACCTGTACCTGCTGAATCTTCTTTAGTCAAAAGAACTAGGTCTGCTGTGAAGGGAAAACAAAAGAAAATTGTTGAAGAAGATGAAGAGTGGAGTGGTGAAGAAGAAGAGGAATCTGAGAAAGATCAAGATAGGTTTGCCATCTTTAGTAGAAGGAAAATTTTGAAAGGAAGGTTGTTGAAAGATCTTGATGAGCCAGGCATGAGAAGATTGATGGATGCTCTTACTGCACAAGGGTGGAAGGACATGGTCCTTGAGATGGATGGAAGGCTGGCTAAAAATGAGTTGATAGAGTTTATGGCCAATGCCACTGTGAAAAATGGAGTAGTCTCCAGCCTGGTGAAGGGTGTAAAAAGATCTGATCAACCAAGATGGAAGATTGATGGACACACCAACTGAAGGGTGGAAGGACAGGGGCCTTGGATGGATGCAAGCCTGGCTACAAATCACCAGAAATTTATGGACAATGCCAATGTGAAAAATGAAGCAGTCTCCAGAAGAGTGAAGGGTGTAAAAGTGGAGTTTGATACAATCAAGCTGGGTGAGATTTTGGACATACCAAGTGAAGGGTATGATGATTATACTAGGCAGAGGTGGCCTTGTCTGGATTCTCTCCCTACTGCTCTTCAAATCACCAGAAATTTTTGTGATGCTGCTAATGCTGAAGATATACCTGAAGCCAGATTTGTTCAGAAGAGTGAGATGAGACCTGTGCACAAGGTCTTATTTGAATTTGTGAATAAGTGCCTGCTGCCCAGATAGAAGAGGAGGCATACTGCCAACTATATGGACCTGGTGCTTATGGAATGCCTTGAGAGTGGAAAGCAGATAAATTGGCCTGCTTTTATTGTCAAACTACTGGACAGGGTCATTAATGGATCCAAGGCACATGCAACTCCATATGGGTTCATACTTACAACTGTGCTGGACAGGCTAAGGGTGCCTTTGAAGAAATGGGAGATGGCATCAAGCAAGGAGCATTTTGGTGTTAGGACTTTATTGGCTTGTGACTATCCTGTCAATGCCACCCCAGTTGAACCTGGTTCATCTCTGAAGACACCAGTGAATAGCAAGGTTAGGGCTTTGGTTCAAGAGTGTGGAACTAAGGATGCTGAAATTGCTAGGCTTCAGGCTCGTGTTGCTGATTTGGAAGCTGAAAGAGATGGCCTTCGAGCTGAGCTAGCAAAAGAAAAGGAGAAAAGTGAAGGAATGCTTCAAAATATGCTCAACCTTCTCCAAACCCAGCCCTCTAGTTCCTCCAAGCCTTAGGTCTCCCAGTTCTTGTTTTTGAACCTATCTAGAACCCCCAGTGACCCAGATTTGGGACTTTTTCTGTTTTTGTTGCTCATGTTTGGAAGTTTGTCTTTCTTTATGTGGTCTGTTTGTGGAAACATATCCTAATCAATGACAGTTTGCTTTTTCTCTTATTCTATGAAGATTCTGATCTTAATAGTTAATTTTGTTTGTTGGTTATTGATTAATTGAACCATGTTTT
This sequence comes from Nicotiana attenuata, assembly GCF_001879085.1. NCBI lineage: Eukaryota > Viridiplantae > Streptophyta > Magnoliopsida > Solanales > Solanaceae > Nicotiana > Nicotiana attenuata. The sequence continues at coordinate 162,300 of NW_017672166.1, read as the reverse complement.
CACTTGCAGTTGCCCCAGTGGCCATGAGTAATTATTAACATCTGAGACTCACAATATTTGCAACTTTTCGATAATGCCAAAAGGGAGAAGAGATATTGTGCTTTACTTGTTATTCTGAATAATGTGATATTTATAACCTGATTAAACCTGGTCCTTGATGATAAGTTAAAATTTCTAAGTTAAAGTGTTGATGATTAAGCTGAGTTCCACAGGTTCTCTGATCAGTAAAAGCACAGAGTTTGTCATCATCAAAAAGGGGAAATTTGTTGGTCCAAGTTCAGGTGAAGTTTTGAAGAATGACAAATGCACTCAGTCATGGAACAAGTTCATCACGTGAGACATAGTGTTTATCAACCTATACATGTGAGATGCACGTGAAAGAGATAAGTCTCAAGGATAAAACAGTAGTATCTCTTGCACTGATCGAAAAGGTTGCATATTGGATGAGGAACGAAAGTATCCTCATGGGAAGAGGACACAATCCGGATAAAGGATAGGGTTGGAGTTTGTATTGTTCAAGGACTCAACTTCGATGGAAGATCAGCAATTGAGTCTCAATCAAACTCTGATTACTAACTCATTAAATAACAGTAATTGTAAACTAAATTGAGAGCAAAAGAGCGAGGCAATTTTGCAAGCAATTTATGTGAAATTCAAGTGTGCATTCCTGAAGCTACTTGGACGAGATAGAAGAACCAATTCCATAGTGTTTATTCTTTTTCTAGTTCAATTGTAGTAGGTGATTTAAAGTTATACCTTTCCAGCTTTTGTAGAAGCAATTGTAATAGGTACTTTGAGTATTCAAGTTAGAGTTAACTTAAAAGTGTCACAACAGTTGAGGCTGTGTGCCACACTAGGATTAGGGTTTAATCCTTAGGTTTACAAGAGTTTTGTAAATGCTGTTTTGGCTCAGTGATTTTAGTGGAAGTTTGGGAAAATCCTACTGAGTAGTAGGTCGTGGTTTTTTCACCTTTTGAGCCAGGTGTTTTCCATGTAAAAATCTCTGTGTTCTTTATTTTATGCACTCTTAATTCCGCAAACAGTAGTAGTAAGTACACCTAGAAGAACCAGGTTCTTCTAGAGCGAAAATTGGGTACCACATAAATCACCCCCCTCTTGTATGGTATTGACGTTTAGAATATCAAATTGGTCGTGACATACTGCTACCAGTCTTTTCTCATCAATCAGACTTAATTGCTCCAACTGGGTTTTGACCCACTCATCATCATTAATCTCTGCTTCAGCAATAATTCGAAGGGATGGAATCTCAACCTTCGTGGGTATCACTGCTTCAGTACCATTACCAACAAATAAGGAGTCGCGCCTACTGAAGTGCGAATAGTAGTGTGATAACCCAGTAAAGCAAAAGGCAACTTTTCATGCCATTGCCTAGAACCTTGCACCATCTTTCGAAGTATCTTCTTTATGTTCTTGTTGGCTGCCTCAACCGCTCCATTTGCCTTGGGACGATACGGAGTGGAATTTCAATTCATAATCTTGAACTGCTGGCATACTTCCTTCATCAAATGACTGTTAAGATTTGCACCATTGTCCGTGATAATTACCTCTGGAATTCCGAACCGACAAATGATGTTTGAATGAACAAAATCTACCACTGCTTTCTTGGTCACAGATTTGAAAGTTATAGCCTCAACTTACTTAGTGAAATAATCGATGGCCACCAGAATGAACCTGTGCCCATTGTATGTTGCTGGCTCAATTGGTCCGATGACATCCATGCCCCAAGCAACAAAGGGCCAAGGTGCGGACATTGTGTGCAATTCAGATGGGGGAGAATGGATCAAATCACCGTGCACCTGACATTGATGACACTTACGCACAAAGATGATGCAATCTCGCTTCATGGTGAGCCAATAATAGCCCGCTCGAAGAATTTTCTTTGCCAGAACATACCCACTCATATGGGGCCCACAAACTCCCGAGTTTACTTTGGTCATGATAGTCGTGGCTTGCTTGTCGCGCCCCCTTTTTCTCGTGAAATCGGATTTATGACATTTGGAGGGACAACTTGTTCCTTTTGGGAACTGGGTTTGCATTTGAAGAGTCGCCACCTAATGATTAAGGTGCATTAGGACACCAATAGAGATTCAACTCTGAGTTTGTTTGAATAACCAGAGATTGGGTAAGGGCTTGAAATTATCCTAANTCCTAAGGGGAAGTGTTAGCACCCCCCTACAGGATCCCACTCAGTGTGGTTCCCGAGGCTCAGACAAGTTGATTGTGAATGTTAGCAGTAGACGAGGGTTAAATGTGCTTCATATATTAGGGGATTTAAACACATAAAAGAAAAGAACATTTTGAAAGAAGAGTTTAAAAAATGAAAAGAAAGTTTGCCAAAATGAAAATAAAGGGTCTAGGTTTTGTAATTAATATATCGGATTCACCCCACACAATGGTCCGGACGTTTAATCCACTCCTCAATGAGGGGCTCTACACGTGCACATTAATCTGACGTGGGTCATCATATCCCATTATCTGCTACCTTGTCCCCCACGCGCGTTAATCGGTATGTAAGGATATGCGCGATCTATGGTCTTCGATTACTTAATCTACGGACATGAAATATGTTACCTTATCGTACTCCATTCCTATCAGATGTCCGGAGGCCGTCTTATAGGAACTACTAATCCATTAAGGCCTAGGGATATTCAGGCTTATTTGAATATATCATGATAACTAGGTAAAAAATTCTATAGGTGACATGACAAAGAACTATAGTAAAGACTTTGCATGACATATAGCGTATATGAGGGGAAACGAACATAACACTGATTAGGAATCAAGTATACGAGTACGGCCTCTCGAAAACAAAAAACAACACCAGCAGAGTTTGCACAATAGGCACTGACGTTAGAACAAAAATTGAATATAGGTCTAATGTTCTAAAAATTATTGAGGAAAGAGAATGATTGTTTGTATTCTGGCAACAGGCCCTGGCTTATTAGCACGACTGTCACAGAGTTAGGAAACACGAGAAATAACGGGCCCTCCGCTTATTGATTGGTAACTAAAATAAATATAGAGGAACGGACGGTTCTAGTTATTATTAGTACTACTATAAGGTTTATGCCTAAGTAGTTTAAGAGAGGGTCCTCATAGGCATAGACTATTCTACTTCAGTGTCAGAAGGTCATGGTGGAAGTAGAACTACAAAATGAAACTTGTTATGTTCAAATCCCATAGGCAATCGACTTGCTATGAGCTTGTTTAAGCAGAGGGAATTAGATCTGTATATGAAAAGAAGGATGTCACGAAATGGACAAAAAATTTAAGCATTAGACTGGTTTGCAGATTCCTTGCGAGGTGATAGTATCATATCTATTACCGTTAGCACGAGGATGAGATGGATTATTAATGACCCTAGGCAAAGTCATTGGAGTATCTTAAACGATTTCGACTGAGTGAATGAAGATACGAATCAACATTATTCTAACGAATCCGCTAGTAGATTGGCAATATGATTTTCTAGATAGCGATTAGCTAGAATTTTTAAGATCCTAACATTTGCAGTTGAGCTAGGAAACGAACAAGATTATCACTTATGAGATCCCCCATAAGGTTGGATTTCTAATATGTTACCTCTGGCACTGATTCAGCATCTCACTTAAAGGTGAATAATGCAATTGTGGCCCTAAACATGATAATCCTATAATACGCTGACCAAATGTGCAAATATTAGATGATCCCTATAGGCAGGTTAATCAGAAGAAGTTGAACAAGAATCCTAATAGACATGGTTTCCTAAATGCAGTTTTGAGCATTAAAATTACCTTTAGGCATAGTGGTTCTTAAATTGGTAGTTTGATAGCGCAAAATTCAAAATAGTCCTCTAGGCATTGTTTCTCACCATTGACATGCAATAAATACCCAACCCTTGTACTCACTATCCATTCCAACGGTTGATTAAAATTGATTACAAACGCAGAATATAATTTATATCAAAATACATATAAAATACACACTAAGAGAGGCCCGATCTTGGTTCCTCCTTGGAGCTATGGAAAACAGCCTTAAATTCCATTGGCTGTCAGAAGCCCTTCTCAAACTGAGTGTGTCAGAGTTCCCTAAGAGCCCCAAATAGGACGCCCGGCATGTCACACCCAAATTAATCAAACCAGAATAGGGACAATTGCAGTGGAAATGCCAGCCTCGATGTCCAAGTCAGTAGGAGCTCATGGCTCCCAAGCAAGCTCACATGATGGGGGGGGGGGGGGGGGCGCAGGACTTAAGTCTAAGAGAGAGTTGAAGTAAACAGAAACTGAGTTTTATAAGCTGAGGAACAAAAGAAAGGGAAATCGGGTATGGGAGACAACCAACTTAATCTTTAAGAGTGATAATTTCACACCAAAGGGCAGGGATAGTGAATCCATTGCATAGGCCTATATATTAGGCATTCGAGTCAATTCTGGGCATGCACAGCAATAGGGTTTTGTCATGCTATATGAATCAAACCAGAACATACACATCATGGGTAACAGTGGATGTAATGATGGAGGAACCAAGTTTAATCATGTTTCGCAATATGCGTATGTTGTCATGTCCCCCCCAAAAATAACCCATAAGTATCAAACACATCTGGATAGGATTTAGGAATCATAATGCAATTGAGTTCAGTAACAGGAGAAAAAGAAATTTTACAGCATGCTAAATAAGGCTACTGATATAGATACAGGCATAGCACAGGACAGAAAGCAAGGAACATTAGAGTAACCATGTGTTGTGTGATCGCTGAAAACTTAATTAGAACTATGCACCAGTTCAAAAGAGAAAAAAGTCAGGAAAGAAAGGTAGCAGACTTGAAATATAGCTTGAGTGCTTGAGCCAGCTAACAGGCCACGGTACACAGTTAGTAAGCAAAGAGAAGTGTTTTTGAGTTGTAAGTGTGAGTTTTAGAATTAAAATGTTCGTGTGTTTGTTAATGAGAGAGTATGTATATATAGAGTTTTGAAAACCATTGTAAAATAAGGCAAAATTACAATTGTTGTAAGTATTATGGGAACTCAAAGTAACAATCAGAATTCAAAAATCAATGGCAAGTAATCCTTTAATAAGGGGCAATCAACCAACGGTAATGGGCAGAAAATAATTAAGGAAAGAAAATCAAAGTTAGAGCTAATGTATTAGAATAGACAATTAGGGGTAATCATAGGTGCTCAATATATAGGAAAACAACTTAATGAAGAACAGTTAAGATACTTGGTTATCCGAAATAAGTAAGAAAACACAATAAAGTTGGAGGTATGGAGAGCAATGCGAAATCAGCACAGTGGAAAACTCAGGAATCAAGAATTCGAAATAATAACTGATTTAGAGGGTGTACAATATCATTGATCGTGATTCCATAATAAATAACCGAGTTAAATAGGAAAGATCGAAGAGTTCTAAATGCATTTACCAAATGAAGCTAAGAAATAAGGGCAGCTTCACCAAGGTCCACCTTAAGATGAGAGTCATGAGTGTCAATGTTAATAAATAGCGAATATCTCAATATCTAAAGTAGTAAGATCATGAAGTAACCCAAACATGAGCAAGCAAAAGCAAGTCTTGACCAGTCAAGACGACACGAATACGAGCTAATGTTAATTAGCATAAGGAACTAGTAGAAACACACTTCGAACTTGCGAGATATTCACAGGAAACTAAACAGAACCGGCCAGTCACAAATAAACGAGAAACCTAGAAAATTGGGCTCAATGGCGGAGTAAAGAGAGATAGAACACAGATTAGAAGAATCGCCAAAGGGACAAGAAGATTTTGAAAAAACTTCCTGCACTAACACATCTCAGACACAAACCATAAAAGATATTTCAAAAATAAATACAGGGTTCGACAAAAACTCAGCAAAACAACATTCATTTAATTCAACAGTTAAGAATTAGGGGTTTTTAACATGCTCAACTCAGGGCAGAAGATAATACGAGAAAACCAGCAAAACATATCAATAAAGTCAAGAAGTTCGAAATAACTTAACAGAACCTTAATCAGAAGGATAAGGAGTTTGACGAATTTTAAAAGAAACTTCAGAAACGTTAAGTTCAGAGCAACATGTCGAAACAAATCAAGAGACAATTGGAGAAACCTTGAAGGTTAGGTTATAGAAAACCCTCAAGTTGTGAGAAAGCTTTTTGGAAAACCCTCGATACTAAGCAGAGAGCCAAGAGTCAGCTCGAATAGCCATGGCTGGCCGGAGAAAGTCAGACAACCGTGGAGAATAGCAACGTACAAATCGAAAAGGTCTGGACCCAAAGCACCTTCAAGATCTGCTTAACCCTTATAAATAATCAAACACGTCAGCAGTGGGTGGATACAGGCCTCCCATGACCATTGGAAGCATGGATTGGGTTTTTTAGGTTTAGTGCTGTCCTGAGTGATTGGCTAGGGTGGGAGAGGTTTGAGAAGAATTGAGAGAAGGGGTTCAAGGCGGCGGGGTGTGTGAAAATGGTTAGGTTACAGGGTAAGTTGAGATTAAAAAAGGAAGAGTTGTTAGCCGGTCTGAATCTGATAACGGCCTGGATTAAAATGGCGACGTGGGCGGTTATGGAGATGGGTTTGGGTCAGATTTAATGGAATTGGGTTAGGGGTTCAAAATGTTTCATTGAAGTTCAATTGGATAAATGGGAGCTAAACTGAATAGATTGGGCTAACATTTAAATAGCCTTTTCACTGGGTTGATTTATAAAGAAATAGGTAAAATATTTCTGGAAATAAATAAAGGTAACTAATATGTTAATACACTTAATTAATAAAATACACCTAATTTTTAAATATAAATCATAATAATCCAAACAACTTATATTGTATTACATATAATTAAAGCTATAAAAATACTAAATGACCTGTGTAGAAATTAATGCAAAATTATATTAACATATTAGTACTATAATATAAATCCAATAGAATGAATCACCAAAAATATATAATTTTGGGAAATTATTAGGATCTTTTTATGGAAATTAGAGGCATAAATATTGTTAAATCTTAAAATTAAGGAAAAATAGTTACACATTTTGACATACTTATATATCCTTGCCTGCTATGTTTGAAAGTATTTTTATATTAAAGATATAATAGGAAAAATTGGTATAACAGCTGACCCTCTTACCTCGGACAGGAATGAAAGAGTTTTCGGTTAATGAAATGTAGAACCAATTTTAACAACGAAATGGTTCATGGAAGGCTTAGCTGTGTCCCTGGTTCTGATATGCCTAAATATCCGGTATATACGGAATCAGGCCATAGTGTATCAGCGTCGGAGTAGCCGTGAGACTTTTCAAGAACGGACGCAATATTCAGACGTGGATGGTTACGTTTAGATGGCGGGGAATCTGGACGGTATAGCTCTTCCGAGATGACCGGTTGCTCGCCGGTTTTTGATCTAAAAAGCATAGTATATCTGTGCGTAAATTTAAACATGATGCAATTTCCCGCGAACCAATGAGGATTGTCTCCGGACGGTTAGAATGACGTCCTTAGACACATGATGTCCTGGCCATATGGGAAGGCGTATATAATAAAGGGATTTCGCGGGGGCCATGAAATGATGCTTTCGGCGCTATTGAGATATTGCCTTCGAAACCCTGATGCCGATATTCGAATAATGATATGCAAAAGATTAAAAGGGTCCCTCTAACGGCCATGTCGCATGTGTTCTCGGGCCTATGAAATGGTGGCGCATCCGAACAAGTACGCCTTTGGATAATTTGCGGTCTTTCTGCCCATTGAGATGCAGTATTTGGTGATCTTTCAGCCCAGAATGTAATAGTCGATCTTATGCATGAAGATGTATAAGCGTACGAGCTCTTCAGCCATGAGTGACTAACACTTAAGGTCGAGCTCGGATTGGCACATGCAATATGTAATATAAGTGGGCGATTCCTTCGTTAACTCCTCTACGATTAATATTTTGGTGCGATCTATTCAGCCATGCAAGTGTAAATAAGGTGGCGAATATACGTTCGCCATGTCAGTGTAAATAAGAAGTGTTTGTGACATCTTTTCTGCCGTGCAAAGTGGTAAGGTGGCATCTTTCCCATACGAGTGTAAATATGGGCATCTTTTCAGCCACGCAGGTTGTATAATTAAGTGGCGATCGTTTCAGCATGCAAGTGTAAATAAGATGCGATCTTTCAGCCATGCAAGTGTAAATAGGTCGGCATCATTTCAGCATGCAAAGATGTAGACGTTGCGATCTTTCAGTCCATGTAGGTGTAAATAAAGGTGGGCGATCCGTCTCAGCCATGCAAATGTAGATGGAGGTAGATGCTGCACCTCGGAAGGCAGAATGGTACCATTACAATGCAATGCAAAAAATGCAATGGAGACAGCTTTTAGGTCTCGAAGGCAGAATGGTTTAGCCTTTCATGCAATGCAAAAAATGCAGAATGGGACAAACGTGTTAGTCTTGGAAGGCCAGAAGTGGTATACCTTATGCAGAAAATAAAAAGGGCCCGAATGGTGAATAGAGCTTTCTTAGCTGATAGCAGATTGCGAGTATTGTGACTGCTGGGTGACATTTTGACACACAGAATATCCCTGGCGTGCGTGATAGCAAAATTTGGTAAGTGCGATAGTTCTAGGAATTGTATTATTCTGAAACATGTTTTTGTCTGTGAGTGTATAACATGCCTGATGCTTTCGTAATACCCAGTGCCTGCATCCAAGAAAATCCATAGTTTTGTAGAGGGGGGGAGTTAGTTCGCATCCCCCAGCTGGCGTCTGCTTGACCTGTTGGTCTTGGATCTATGTGATACGGTAATGTATCATCGGGGGTAGTCGTTGCTAAACCAAGCCGATTTTGGATATAAACATGCATGAAATTTTAAAATATGACAATAAGTATAGCAATTAAGAAACAACTTGTAGATGAACCCCGACGACTGTTGACGTGGCTTCAAGATATTGCGACCCTTCTCCTTGCTACGGAATTTTGAGGGTCCTCCTCAATAATTATTCACCCAGTTTAATGGCTGATGCTTTCTAACGTTGCTTGCGATGAATTTGGCTGAAAATTAAACTTCCGGAATTTTTAGGGCCCTCACAAAATTCTGCCTCAATGTTCCCTTGCGGGGGGAAATGAAAATTTTTATTGAATTGTGACCGACCCATAGGGCTGCCTATGTATCCCCTCTTAAACGGGAATCAGGTTCCAAACGCTTTTTTAATGAGGAGAAGGCAATATAATACGTAGTAACTGTTTAACTGCATCGAGCTGAATTTGGTTAGGATAATTTCAAGCCCTTACCCAATCTCTGGTTATTCAAACAAACTCAGAGTTGAATCTCTATTGGTGTCCTAATGCACCTTAATCATTAGGTGGCGACTCTTCAAATGCAAACCCAGTTCCCAAAAGGAACAAGTTGTCCCTCCAAATGTCATAAATCCGATTTCACGAGAAAAAGGGGGCGCGACAAGCAAGCCACGACTATCATGACCAAAGTAAACTCGGGAGTTTGTGGGCCCCATATGAGTGGGTATGTTCTGGCAAAGAAAATTCTTCGAGCGGGCTATTATTGGCTCACCATGAAGCGAGATTGCATCATCTTTGTGCGTAAGTGTCATCAATGTCAGGTGCACGGTGATTTGATCCATTCTCCCCCATCTGAATTGCACACAATGTCCGCACCTTGGCCCTTTGTTGCTTGGGGCATGGATGTCATCGGACCAATTGAGCCAGCAACATACAATGGGCACAGGTTCATTCTGGTGGCCATCGATTATTTCACTAAGTAAGTTGAGGCTATAACTTTCAAATCTGTGACCAAGAAAGCAGTGGTAGATTTTGTTCATTCAAACATCATTTGTCGGTTCGGAATTCCAGAGGTAATTATCACGGACAATGGTGCAAATCTTAACAGTCATTTGATGAAGGAAGTATGCCAGCAGTTCAAGATTATGAATTGAAATTCCACTCCGTATCGTCCCAAGGCAAATGGAGCGGTTGAGGCAGCCAACAAGAACATAAAGAAGATACTTCGAAAGATGGTGCAAGGTTCTAGGCAATGGCATGAAAAGTTGCCTTTTGCTTTACTGGGTTATCACACTACTATTCGCACTTCAGTAGGCGCGACTCCTTATTTGTTGGTAATGGTACTGAAGCAGTGATACCCACGAAGGTTGAGATTCCATCCCTTCGAATTATTGCTGAAGCAGAGATTAATGATGATGAGTGGGTCAAAACCCAGTTGGAGCAATTAAGTCTGATTGATGAGAAAAGACTGGTAGCAGTATGTCACGACCAATTTGATATTCTAAACGTCAATACCATACAAGAGGGGGGTGATTTATGTGGTACCCAATTTTCGCTCTAGAAGAACCTGGTTCTTCTAGGTGTACTTACTACTACTGTTTGCGGAATTAAGAGTACATAAAATAAAGAACACAGAGATTTTTACGTGAAAAACACCTGGCTCAAAAGGTGAAAAAACCACGACCTACTACTCAGTAGGATTTTCCCAAACTTCCACTAAAATCACTGAGCCAAAACAGCATTTACAAAACTCTTGTAAACCTAAGGATTAAACCCTAATCCTAGTGTGGCACACAGCCTCAACTGTTGTGACACTTTTAAGTTAACTCTAACTTGAATACTCAAAGTACCTATTACAATTGCTTCTACAAAAGCTGGAAAGGTATAACTTTAAATCACCTACTACAATTGAACTAGAAAAAGAATAAACACTATGGAATTGGTTCTTCTATCTCGTCCAAGTAGCTTCAGGAATGCACACTTGAATTTCACATAAATTGCTTGCAAAATTGCCTCGCTCTTTTGCTCTCAATTTAGTTTACAATTACTGTTATTTAATGAGTTAGTAATCAGAGTTTGATTGAGACTCAATTGATGATCTTCCATCGAAGTTGAGTCCTTGAACAATACAAACTCCAACCCTATCCTTTATCCGGATTGTGTCCTCTTCCCATGAGGATACTTTCGTTCCTCATCCAATATGCAACCTTTTCGATCAGTGCAAGAGATACTACTGTTTTATCCTTGAGACTTATCTCTTTCACGTGCATCTCACATGTATAGGTTGATAAACACTATGTCTCACGTGATGAACTTGTTCCATGACTGAGTGCATTTGTCATTCTTCAAAACTTCACCTGAACTTGGACCAACAAATTTCCCCTTTTTGATGATGACAAACTCTGTGCTTTTACTGATCAGAGAACCTGTGGAACTCAGCTTAATCATCAACACTTTAACTTAGAAATTTTAACTTATCATCAAGGACCAGGTTTAATCAGGTTATAAATATCACATTATTCAGAATAACAAGTAAAGCACAATATCTCTTCCCCCTTTTGGCATCATCGAAAAGTTGCAAATATTGTGAGTCCCAGATGTTAATAATTACTCATGGCCACTAGGGCAACTGCAAGTGAAAACATGGTTCAATTAATCAATAACCACCAAACAAAATTAACTATTAAGATCAGAATCTTCATAGAACAAGAGAAAAAGCAAATTGTCATTGATTAGGATATGTTTTCACAAACAGACCACAAAAAGAAAGACAAACTTCCAAACATGAGCAACAAAAACAGAAAAAGTCCCGAATCTGGGTCACTGGGGGTTCTAGATAGGTTCAAAAACAAGAACTGGAGGACCTAAGGCTTGGAGGAACTAGAGGGCTGGGTTTGGAGAAGGTTGAGCATATTCTGAAGCATTCCTTCACTTTTCTCCTTTTCTTTTGCTAGCTCAGCTCGAAGGCCATCTCTTTCAGCTTCCAAATCAGCAACACGAGCCTGAAGCCTAGAAATTTCAGCATCCTTAGTTCCACACTCTTGAACCAAAGCCCTAACCTTGCTATTCACTGGTGTCTTCAGAGATGAACCAGGTTCAACTGGGGTGGCATTGACAGGATAGTCACAAGCCAATAAAGTCCTAACACCAAAATGCTCCTTGCTTGATGCCATCTCCCATTTCTTCAAAGGCACCCTTAGCCTGTCCAGCACAGTTGTAAGTATGAACCCATATGGAGTTGCATGTGCCTTGGATCCATTAATGACCCTGTCCAGTAGTTTGACAATAAAAGCAGGCCAATTTATCTCATTTCCACTCTCAAAGTATTCCATAAGCACCAGGTCCATATAGTTGGCAGTATGCCTCCTCTCCTGTCTAGGCAGCAGGCACTTATTCACAAATTCAAATAAGACCTTGTGCACAGGTCTCATCTCACTCTTCTGAACAAATCTGGCTTCAGGTATATCTTCAGCATTAACAGCATCACAAAAATTTCTGGTGATTTGAAGAGCAGTAGGGAGAGAATCCAGACAAGGCCACCTCTGCCTAGTATAATCATCATACCCTTCACTAGGTATGTCCAGAATCTCACCCAACTTGGTTGCATCAAACTCTACTTTTACACCCTTCACCATGCTGGAGACTACCCCATTTTCCACAGTGGCATTGGCCATAAACTCTATCAACTCATTTCTAGCTAGCCTTCCATCCATCTCAAGGACCATGTCCTTCCACCCTTGTGCAGTAAGAGCATCCATCAATCTTCTCATGCCTGGCTCATCCAGATCTTTCAACAACCTTCCTTACAAAATTTTCCTTCTGCCAAAGATGGAAAACCTATCTTGATCTTTCTCAGATTCCTCTTCTTTTTCACCACTCCACTTTTCATCTTCATCAACAATTTTCTTTTGCTTTCCCTTAGCAGACCTAAATCTTTTGGCTAAAGAAGATTCAGCAGGTACAGGTACAGAAGACTTCTTGGAAGAAGTCTTGGATCTTTTTGGTTTGGGAGTAGGAACCTCCTCAGTTGTTCCTCTTTCTTGATGGACCAGGTCCATCTCCTCTTCTTCTTCTTCTGCAATCTCAACACTCTCCACAACCTTAGCCTTTCCTTTTTCCCTCCTTTTCTTCCTGCTCTCTTCAAGAGCTTTCTGCAATTATGCTTCACCCTACTCCTAGTAGCTCTTCCCTTAGGTACTGTAGGTACACTAGATTTTGAATATGACACTTTACTTTTCTTTGTTGGCTTAGAAGCAGTTGGAGCTTTTTGTGTGGAAGCCTTGCGCTTCTTTGGATCATAACTGGCCCCAACCTTTTTTAGCATATCTGCCAGAGTTTCTTCCCTAGATGCACCAGTTTCATCTTGATGCTTGCTTAAATTTACTAGCCCTTCAGCCGCCTCCCCAGAACTATTTCCCCCTGAGTTGTTACCACCTTCTTCAACACCTCCACAAATAGCCAATACCTTTTCTTTCTTATTTCCCCTTACATTACTACTGACTCTCTCTCTCTTTTTCTTTCTTTTTACCTCCTCTTCTACTAGAGTCAGCCCCCTGTACATCTTTAACAGGACCAACCAAGACAAATCTATTTTCAACCTTTTCAACCACATCAGAGAATACCAAACAAGTATTTACCTCACCAGGGTTTTCTTGAACATTTTCAGTGTTTGAAGACCCAGGTTCTTCACCTTCTCTGGCAGAAATAAAATCATCAGACTTAGAGCTTGAGTCAGATTTTTGAGCATGACTTTCCTTCCTCTGGCTAGCCTTCAATTTCTCACTTAGAGCTTTCCTTAAAGCTCCAGAAGCTGCAGTTTTTCTAGCTATCATTTTCTGGAAACCTAGGTTTTGGGTTTTCAATCGGAGGAGTAGATGAGGATGTGTTCGATGGAGATGCTGGTGGGGGTGTGCCAGGATTATCTTGGGGGTTAGACATGTTGGATTGTTTCTTGAAAAAATTGGGAATTTTGGAGAGAATAAGGGTGATCAGAACTTGAGAAGAGATTTGACGGTTATGGACTAAAGAAGAAAAGGTGTGGTGTATTTAAAGATGATTAGAAATCATTGCAGTAACGACAACCTTTTTGCAGGAGTCAATTAGAGGTCTAATCACTTTAGAATTCCGGTCTCCTAGTGATTAATAAGCGACGCTAGATTTTAGGCAAAAATCCCGTTTTATTTAGAGTTCTAGGAGAATGAAACTGGTTCAATGCTCAACGGATAGAATTTCTGGGAGTTTGATGAATGTAGGACTTCTGCTCATGATTGAAAAATTAATCTTTCTAATTGTGCAACGTATAGAAAACATACCTGAACTTTCTCATAAGCATATACTGATGAACCAGGTTCTTCAAGTAGAACTCTCTTGAACATGCTTCAAATATCATAATAGAAAAAAAATTGTAAGAGATAAGTGAGTCATATACACACATGTCACAGGAGTATACTGATTAAAGTATGAAACTGAGTAAGAATTGATCTAGATATTTACACAATAGTTAGAACTCCTAACCAAATTCATTTTTTTTTCATTTTTTTTCATTGTGCATTCTGAACTGGACCTATTAGGTGATCTTAATCATCCCTAATTCCAACCTGTTCCTCTCAAAGTTTTCTCTACTCAGTGCTTTAGTAAAGATGTCAGCTATTTGTTTATCAGTAGCACAGAATTCTATTGAAATCAATCCTTTCTCATAGTTATCTCTTAAGAAGTGGTGTCTAACATCTATGTGCTTAGTCCTCTTATGATGAATAGGGTTCTTTGTCATACTTATAGCACTAGTGTTATCACAAAATATTGGAATACATCCTATTTCAATTCCAAAATCTACCAGCTGTTGTTTGATCCATAGTAATTGAGCACAACAAGAAGCAGCAGCAACATACTCAGCTTCAGCAGTAGATAGGGCCACTGAGTTTTGCTTTTTGGTAGCCCATGACACAAGACATGAACCAAGGAAGTGTGCCATACCTGAGGTGCTCTTCCTATCCACTAGGAAACCTGCATAATCAGCATCAGCATATCTTACTAGATCAAAATTACTACCTTTAGGATACCAAAGGCATAGATCAGTGGTTCCTTTTAGATATCTCAGTATCCTCTTGACAGCAGTCAAGTGAGACTCTTTTGGATTTGCCTGAAAACGAGCACAAAGTCCTACACTGAAAACAATGTCAGGTTTGCTAGTAGTGAGATACAAGAGTGAACCAATCAGACCCCTATACAACTTTTGATCAACTGATGAACCAGGTTCATAATTTAGTGGCAGTTGCAATAGGTGTGTATATTTCTTTAGA
Organism: Nicotiana attenuata; assembly: GCF_001879085.1. NCBI lineage: Eukaryota > Viridiplantae > Streptophyta > Magnoliopsida > Solanales > Solanaceae > Nicotiana > Nicotiana attenuata. The sequence continues at coordinate 147,234 of NW_017672166.1, read as the reverse complement.
TTCCTCCATTTTAAACTTTTTGATTAGCTCTTTTGTGTACTTCTGCTGATGGATCATGGTTCCATTTGGACTTTGTTTGATCTGTAAGCCTAAGAAGAAATTAAGCTCACCCATCATGCTCATTTCAAACTCACTCCCCATTAATTTTGCAAAGTCCCTACTTAGCTTGTCAGTGGTGGCCCCAAAGATTATGTCATCAACATAAATTTGCACAACAAGGAGATCCTTACCTTTTTCCCTTAAGAATAAGGTACTATCTATTTTACCTCTCTTGTAACCATGCTCCAGCAGGAATTTTGACAGTCATTCATACTATGCTCTTGGAGCCTGCTTGAGTCCATAGAGAGCCTTGTCCAGCTTGTACACATGCTCATGACATTCCTTACTCTCAAATCCTGGAGGTTGTTTCACAAACACTTCTTCTTTTAGATAGCCATTTAGGAAGGCACTTTTGACATTCATCTGATGAAGAATAAATTCCATATGTGCTGCAAAGGCTATGAGAAGTCTGATTGCCTCTAGTCTTGCAACTGGAGCAAAAGTCTCATCATAGTCTATGCCCTCCTCCTGGCTGTAACCTTGGACCACCAATCTTGCCTTGTTCCTTGTAACTGTTCCATCTTCATCAAGTTTGTTTCTGAAGACCCATTTTGTACCAATGATTGATCTGTCCTTGGGTCTTGGTACTAGGTACCAAACTTGACTCCTTTCAAACTGGTTAAGCTCATCCTGCATTGCATTCACCCAATCTGCATCCTGCAAAGCCTCAACAACATTTTTAGGTTCAATGATAGATAGAAAAGCATCAAAAGCACACAAATTTTTTAATTGTGATCTGGTTTTAACTCTAGATGTTGGATCAGTGATAATGTTCTCAATGGGATGAGAACTTTGATACTTGTGAGGTTTCACAACCAACTGACTTCTGCTAGATGTTTCTGCCATTTGCTGAGGAACAGGATCATGAACAGGTTCCTTCAAGGAGTATATTTCAATTCCTCTTTGATTTCTTCCCCCTGTCAGGTTGCCCTGTATGGAAGAACTTGTTCCTTCTGTTGGTGCCACTTTGACCTGAGCTGATGCTTCAGTCAAGTCTTTCACCAATCCAATGGCTTCGTCTTCATGTTCATGTCTCTCAGAAAGAATGTTAGTTTCATCAAATACTACATGCACACTTTCTTCTACACACAAAGTTCTTTTATTAAACACTTTATATGATTTGCTATCTGAAGAATATCCCAAGAATACTCCCTCATCACTTCTGGGATCAAATTTTCCTAGGGAGTCTTTCCATTATTGTGCACATAACACTTACAACCAAATGCCCTAAGATGGGATATGTTTGGTTCCCTTTAAGTAACTCATAGGGAGTCTTCTCTACCAGAGGTCTAGTCATGCATCTATTTATTATGTAACATGCAGTGTTTACAGCCTCTGCCGAGAAGCTGTGAGGCAATTTACCAGAAAGTAGCATGGTTCTAGCCATATCCTCAAGAGTTCTATTCTTTCTTTCAACTACTCCATTTTGCTGAGGGGTCCTAGGGGCAGAGAAATTATGATCTATACCATTTTCATCACAGAACTCAGCAAACTTTGAATTTTCAAATTCAGTTCCATGATCAGACCTGATGGAGGCAAGTTGATTTCCTAAATGTTTCTGAGTTTTTCTAACAAATGCAGAAAACATGTCAAATGCTTCATCTTTGGAGGTTAGAAATAGAACCCGAGTAAATCTAGAATAATCATCAACTAGCACCATTACATATTTCTTTCCACCTCTGCTCATGGTTCTCATTGGACCACATAGATCCATATGGACCAGTTCCAACGACTTGGTTGTACTTACCATTTTCTTGCTTTTGAAGGATGACCTTACCTGCTTCCCCCTTGCACATGCCTCACAAACTTTGTCTTCCTTGAACTTGATGCTAGGTAACCCTATCACCAAGTCTTTAGAGACTAATTTGTTAAGCTGATTTAGACTTGCATGACCAAGTCTTTTGTGCCACAGGAGAGGATCATTAACCAACACACTTAAACAAGTGAGTTCATTTTCTGAAAGAGTGGACAAATCTACAATGTAAATATTGTTAATTCTTTTTCCCTGCAAAACAATCTTGTCAGTGGTAAGGTTAATCACAAAGCATTTGGTGGAGGTAAAAGCCATAAGGTTTCCTCTGTCACACAATTGTGACACACTTATTAGGCTATATTTCAAGCCATCTATCAGGTAGACATTCTCTATGGAATGAGAATCTGTTTTGCCTACCTTTCAAACCCCAATGATCTCACCTTTCTTTCCATTACCAAAGGAGACATTACGTCCTTTTAAGTCCTCAAGTGAAAGGAACTGGTCCTTGTCCTCAGTCATATGTTTTGAGCAGCCACTATCCATATACCATATTTGGCTCCTCCCTTTCACTTGGACCTGCAAAAGGAAATCAGGGGTTAGTCTTAGGAACCCAAAAGTTTGGGTTCCTTTCTATAAGAAAAAGGGTGAATCAAATTCCTTCTTGCCCATCCAGGCAGCTTACTTTTTTCTTGAACAAAAGCTTTGTTCTTTTCACTGGCTTTTTCTTTTGCATTACATTCATATTTGTAATGGCCAGTCTTACCACAGTGTGTGCAGATTTTATTTTCAGGAAGTGTGAGGTACTTGCTTTTAGGATCCCATTTTGGATCTTGAGTCCCATAGCCAAGTCCTCTTTTGTTGCTACTGTGATGTTGTTGCAGCCAGGAGAGTGCATCAGAAGCCTTGTTCCACTTGCAAGTTCTGTCTAGTTCATGTTTCACCTTTCCTAGATCTTCCTTTAAGACTTTGATGAATTCATCTTTCTTATACAATTCATCTTTCATTTTTCCCAAATTTTCTTCTAGAGTGAGATATGTGTGATCAGCTTTCTTCTTTCCTGTTCCTAATTTCAGTTTTAAGTTTTCAGACCTAAGTTCTAGGACACTGTTGTCAAGTTCAAGAACCTGGTTCTTCAACTCAGCATTTTTGTTATCACTCTCATTTGCCCTAGACTCTAGACTTTTGCAATTTGCTTTTAGGATCACACATTCCCTAGACAGAACTTCCTTCTCATTGTTAATTATTTCAGATTCATCAATGAGTCTAGTAATAGCTCAGCCAACTTTTCTTTAGACAAGAATTTAATCTTGTCTTTGAGATGAAGAATACTTACCTCTTGTTCATCATCTGATTCTCCGATGGCCATCAGTGCTTGCTCTTCTTCAGCTTCATCTTCTGAGTCTTCATCTGAGGTTTCTCCCCAAGCAGCAACCATAGCCTTGGCTGAACCTTTGTTTCTTTTTTGGTTGAACATGTTCCTTCTTCCTGTTCCTTCGTTCAGCTCTTTCTTTCTTCCACTCAATTTCCCATTGAGGGGAGTTTTTGATCATGTGATCAGTCTCACCACACTTGTAGCAACCCTCATTGGTCTGTTTCTCAGGAGCTCTTGTCTTGTTGAAGGTTGTACCTCTTGAAGAACCCTTTCCTCTCATCAGGTACTTTTCAAAATCTCTAGTGATCATAGCCATCTCATCATCTTCCAGATCTGAACCTTCAGCAATTCTGAGAGCTAAGCTTCTCTCCTTCTTGGGGGTATCCATCTTCATGGTTTGCCTTCTCATTTCATAAGCAGTCAGATTTCCAATCAGTTCATCCAGTCTGAGAGTAGCAATATTCTTGGATTCCTGAATAGCAGTGATTTTGCTTTCCCATGTGACTGGCAGAACCCTTGTCAGAATTTTCTCAACCTTATCTTCTTCAAGAATAACCCTTCCAAGAGACTTAAGTTCATTTGTCAGTGTACTAAACCTAGTATACATCTCCTGGATAGTTTCTCCTTCCTTCATAGTAAAATTCTCATATTGAGAATACAGCAGTGTTCCTGTTGATCTTTTCACTTGAGGTGTTCCTTTATGGAACACTTGCAAAGTGTCCCATATCTCCTTAGCAGTAGTACAGCTTTGGATCCTACTGTACTCATCTGGACCTAGTCCACACACAAGCCATTTCTTGGCCTTAGTATTTTTCTCCCACTTCCTCAAGTCTTCAGCAGTGCAGTTAGCCCTTGTCTTTTGCACATCAAATCCTTCAGCATTCTTCTTTGTGGTTGCTAGGGGACCATCAGTGACTATGTCCCAGAGTTCATTGTCTTCCCCTATGATGTGATCTCTCATCCTATTCTTCCACCAAGAATAGTACTGATTGTTGAAAAGTGGGGGCCTAGCAGTGGATTGCCCTTCCCAGTTCCCAGGTGATGCACTCATGTTGATCTTCTCCTAAGGTGTTAGCCTCTTCAAGGATAACCCGCTCTGATACCAATTGATGTTCTAAACGTCAATACCACACAAGAGGGGCGGTGATTTGTGTGGTACCCAATTTTCGCACTAGAAGAACCTGGTTCTTCTAGGTGTACTTACTACTACTGTTTGCGGAATTAAGAGTACATAAAATAAAGAACACGGAGATTTTTACGTGGAAAACACCTGGATCAAAAGGTGAAAAAACCACGACCTACTACTTAGTAGGATTTTCCCAAACTTCCACTAAAATCACTGAGATTACAAAACTCTTGTAAACCTAAGGATTAAACTCTAATCCCAGTGTGGCACACAGCCTCAACTGTTGCGACACTTTCAAGTTAACTCTAACTTGAATACTCAAAGTACCCATTACAATTGCTTCTACAAAAGCTGGAAAGGTACAACTTTAAACCACCTACTACAATTGAACTAGAAAAAGAATAAACACTATGGAATTGGTTCTTCTATCTTGTCCAAGTAGCTTCAAGAATGCACACTTGAATTTCACATAAATTGCTTGCAAAATTGCCTCGCTCTTTTGCTCTCAATTTAGTTTCACTTCTGCGTTTGTGCAATACCTGTAAAAGAGAACAATTACAGTTATTTAATGAGTTAGTAATCAGAGTTTGATTGAGACTCAATTGTTGATCTTCCATCGAAGTTGAGTCCTTGAACAATACAAACTCCAACCCTATCCTTTATCCGGATTGTGTCCTCTTCCCATGAGGATACTTTCGTTCCTCATCCAATATGCAACCTTTTCAATCAGTTCAGGAGATATTGCTGCTTTATCCTTGAGACTTATCTCCTTCACGTGCATCTCACATGTATAGGTTGATAAATACTATGTCTCACATGATGAACCTGTTCCATGACTGAGTGCATTTAACATTCTTCAAAACTTCACCTGAACTTGGACCAACACAATTGTATCAAAAGAGAATGGCAAGAGCATACAAGAAGAAGGTGCGTCCCCGGAAAGTTGAAGCGGGTCAGTTGGTATTGAAATGCATCCTTCCACATCAGGCGGAAGCAAAACGCAAGTTTGCCCCGAATTAGCAAGGGTCGTTCGCGGTAACGAGAGTGTTGTCCAATGGTGCTTTGTATTTAACAGATAAAGAAGGCAAGTGTGTAGACATGGCTATCAATTCTGATGCGATCAAAAGATATAATGTATGATTTCTTTGGTTTAAATTGTGTTCATTTGTACTTGGCATGTTTTGAAGATTGAAATGACGAAGGCATTTTATTCTGCTATCTAAACACTTTATACATTGTTACCCCTTTGAGCCTTATTTGATTTCTTTCATACTCCTCTTTCGGAATCAGTAGCAAAGTTTAGAAACACAGATACAGAAGATAAAGAGAGAGAGAAAATGAAAAAAAGAGAGAAGAGAAAAGGAGAATAGAGAGAAAAATAAAAATAAAAAGAGAAAAAGAAAAAGAAAAATAAAGAGAAAGAAAAAGAAAAAGAGAAGAAGAAGAAGAAAGAGAGAAAAGTACAAAAATTAAAGCAATTCCTATGTCATGAACTACGTTCGACCTGATTCCTTATAATGATACATAGGCAGCCTCGCGGTTCGGTCCCATCAAAATAAGAATTCAAAAGCCCCAAGCAAAAAAATTGGGGCAGAAGTTGCGGTTTTGAAAAAGATTTGATTCCGAAAGTTGTAATTTTAAACCCATTCAAGCTGTTTTGAGCCTTTGTGATATCCTTCCTTTCTAACCCTGTCCAAAAGCCCACATCACGGTCCAAAGAAAGACCTTTCGATCAATCTTCGAGGGATGCCAGTTCAAGCAAGCTAGAGGTATGATTCATATCAGGGGCAACACTCCGTTCTACGCAGGGAAAAATGAATAAATGAGAGAGTCTTATTGGTGAAAACCCTCACGGGCACCGTAAGGCGACGAAAAGCTGAGAGAAATTAAAATGAGAGAGTCTTATTAGTGAAAACCCTCACGGGCACCATAAGGCGACAGTGAGTTGAGAGACGAACAACAAATGAGAGAGGTTTGTTGATCAAAACCCTTCAGGGCGCCGCAAGCCGAGTAAGTTGGTTGGCTTTGCAAAGGAATTGGATCATGGGGACCCCAAGCATAAATGTGAGGACTGAAAGGGGATTGACTGAATGGACTAGGCTGATTAATCTGAAATTCATGTCATGATCATTGATGCCAGCAGCCTCACTGAGATAAGTCCCTTTTTCCTTTTCTTCTTCAAACAATCTTCCTGTTTTGAATTTTCTTCCTTATTCATAACTTTCAAAGTCATTGCATTTCATTTCCTTTTAGGTCGACTTTCTCTAAGGCTTTTTCCAATGATAGACTTGCTAAGCAAACAAGAAGGGATTGAAAAGCTTATTACCAACTTCCGAATTGCACAAAGCGAAGTGCGGCCACAGCATGCCAGAAATAGCATGATGTACAATGAAAATAAGGTGTTTGACGAGGTTCAAGTAATCAAGTGGTTTCGTGAATTATGGGGAGAAATACAGAGATTCAAATTGGAAAGACAGAAAGGTTAAAACAGCAGGTTGAATATAGGGCACTCAGGTCATTCAGGGTTTCGTGGTTAAGGTTCAATCAGAAAGGGAAACAATTCCTTGCCAGTTAGATCAGTTGAGCAGAACAAAGCATGACAGTGGAAAGGCCGCCCTCAGCAAGAATGCCGCAAACTAACCGCCACATTTTTCAAACTGACAAGATTTTTCTTTGATTGAAACGGGGGAAGGAAATTTTGTTTGTTCCAGAGAAACCCTCCGTGAGAAAANACTTTGATTGGGATTATTTCATATCGACTATCCGAAGAAATGGGTCAGCTTTGTGGTGTTGGGTCAGCATAGCGATGAAGTGATTGGTCCTTTGAATAGGAATTCTCTACTGGTATTCGTGAAAGCACTCTTGGATTGGATGGTTTGTGTGACTCGGTTAAAGTTGGGGAGGTGCAGTCCTGATGGCTTATTTGCATGTGGGCGGATCTCGGAGGGTTCTCGATGGTTTGACTACGGCTTGAGTTGGGTGTCTACTATGGGTGTAAGGAATATGTGGTACATTGTGGCTTTCTCCTGAATAGGCATCAGAAATTAATGGGGTGTTGACATTGTTGGCTATCATATGTGAAGAGTGTGCATTTTGGAAAGGACCTTGAGTTTTGGTTTGCAGTGCGTGGCCGGTAGCATGGTGATTACTGCCCTTATAATGATACATAGGCAGCCTCGCGGTTCGGTCCCATCAAAATAAGAATTCAAAAGCCCCAAGCAAAAAAATTGGGGCAGAAGTTGCGGTTTTGAAAAAGATTTGATTCCGAAAGTTGTAATTTTAAACCCATTCAAGCTGTTTTGAGCCTTTGTGATATCCTTCCTTTCTAACCCTGTCCAAAAGCCCACATCACGGTCCAAAGAAAGACCTTTCGATCAATCTTCGAGGGATGCCAGTTCAAGCAAGCTAGAGGTATGATTCATATCAGGGGCAACACTCCGTTCTACGCAGGGAAAAATGAATAAATGAGAGAGTCTTATTGGTGAAAACCCTCACGGGCACCGTAAGGCGACGAAAAGCTGAGAGAAATTAAAATGAGAGAGTCTTATTAGTGAAAACCCTCACGGGCACCATAAGGCGACAGTGAGTTGAGAGACGAACAACAAATGAGAGAGGTTTGTTGATCAAAACCCTTCAGGGCGCCGCAAGCCGAGTAAGTTGGTTGGCTTGCAAGGAATGGATCATGGGGACCCCAAGCATAAATGTGAGGACTGAAAGGGGATTGACTGAATGGACTAGGCTGATTAATCTGAAATTCATGTCATGATCATTGATGCCAGCAGCCTCACTGAGATAAGTCCCTTTTTCCTTTCTTCTTCAAACAATCTTCCTGTTTTGAATTTTCTTCCTTATTCATAACTTTCAAAGTCATTGCATTTCATTTCCTTTTAGGTCGACTTTCTCTAAGGCTTTTTCCAATGATAGACTTGCTAAGCAAACAAGAAGGGATTGAAAAGCTTATTACCAACTTCCGAATTGCACAAAGCGAAGTGCGGCCACAGCATGCCAGAAATAGCATGATGTACAATGAAAATAAGGTGTTTGACGAGGTTCAAGTAATCAAGTGGTTTCGTGAATTATGGGGAGAAATACAGAGATTCAAATTGGAAAGACAGAAAGGTTAAAACAGCAGGTTGAATATAGGGCACTCAGGTCATTCAGGGTTTCGTGGTTAAGGTTCAATCAGAAAGGGAAACAATTCCTTGCCAGTTAGATCAGTTGAGCAGAACAAAGCATGACAGTGGAAAGGCCGCCCTCAGCAAGAATGCCGCAAACTAACCGCCACATTTTTCAAACTGACAAGATTTTTCTTTGATTGAAACGGGGGAAGGAAATTTTGTTTGTTCCAGAGAAACCCTCCGTGAGAAAAGCAGGTTCCAGACAGGTTCGGCCGTAAGTTTTCAGTACCCTCCTGGATAATGGGACTTAGTAAGTTTTGAGACCCTTATAAGTGACAAGGTCTGGCGAGAGTTTTACTTCTGGGAAATATAATTTAGCATTTAAGTTTTCACTTTTGGGATGAGACTTGGTTGGAAGTTTTAAGGATAAGGGAATTTAGCTTAGAACTTACTTTGATAACAAGAGTCGGTTAACACTCACAGATGTTCCCAATATCAAACTGGGGCAGAAAAATTTCTTTTGTTTTGTCTGTTTTGTTGTAATCAGGCGCCCACCTGGAGAACAAGGGAAAGCAGTTCAAGTTTTGAAGGAAGACAGTTCAAAGGAAAAGCAGTTTCAAGAGAAGCAGTTCAGGTTCAGCAATCATGCGCCCACCTGGAGAACAAGGGAAGACAGTTCAAAGGAAAAGCAGTTTTAAGAGAGAGCAGTTCGAGTATCGGCAGTCAGGTGCCCACCTGGAGAACAAGGGAAGACCGTTCAAGTTTCAGCAATCAGGTGCCCACCTGGAGAACAAGGGAAGACGACACAAGTTCAAGAAAAACGGGTTGAGTTCAGCAGTCAGGCGCCCGCCTGGAGAACAAGGGAAGACGGCACAAGATTCGAGGGAAAGCATTTCAGGTTCAGCAATCAGGCGCCCACCTGGATAACAAGGGAAGATAGTTCAAAGGAAAAGCAGTCTCAAGAGGAAGCAGTTTAGGTTCAGCAATCAGGCGCCCACCTAGAGAATAAGGGAAGACGACACAAGATCAAGGAAAACGGGTCGAGTTCAGCAGTTAGGCACCCATCTGGAGAACAAGGGAAGACGGCACAACATTCGAGGGAAAGCAGTCCGGGTTCAGCAATCAGGTGCCACCTGGAAAACAAGGGAAGATAGTTCAAAGGAAAAGCAGTATCAAAAGAAAGCAGTTTAGGTGCAGCAATCAGGCGCCCACCTAGAGAGCAAGGGAAAGCAGTTCAAGTTTCAGAGGAAGGCAGTTCAAGTTCAGCAATCAGGCGTCCACCTGGAGAACAAGGGAAGACGGCACAAGTTCAATGGAAAGCGAGTCAAGTTCAGCAATCAGGCGCCCACCTGGAGAACAAGGGAAAGCAGCTCAAGTTGCAAGGGAAACCAGTTCGAAGTTCAAGCAATCAGGCGCCCACCTGGAGAACAGTTCAATTTTCAAAGGAAAGCAGTCCGAATTTCGAAGGAAGACAGTTCGAGTTTTGGCAATCAGGTGTCCACCTAGAAAATAAGGGAATTCACTTCAGAATGCAATTCAAGTCAGCAACAAAGGAAGCTACTTGGGAAGTACGAGTCAACAGCTCAAGAATGCATCACAGAGCCGCAAAAAGCTGCAAGATCAAGTTTGAAGATACGTAGATAGGATTCTTGTAATTCATAGATCATAGTTTAGTTTAGCTTCTTTTGTTTTGTCTTGGTGTAATAAGGAGTTCAGCAAGCAGTAGCGACAGCAGCAACAGTGAAATCACAGCTTCCCGGTAGTCCCAGCTACCGAAACTTCCCGAACTACACTGACCTGATTTCTTTATAGCCAAGGATATGTAGGTAACCTCGGAAGCAAGGTTCGGTCAGATCTTTCAAAAAATGCTTCCCACGGAGTATTCAAACGGGCAAAAATCGCTCATATCCGCTCACTTTATCTTTTCCCGAAAACTCTTCGTATTTCCGAGCAAAGAGGGACAGCTGTGAGCACGTGATTTTTGCCCTATAGGAATTACTCCCATAAAATATAAGAAAACAATTTTTTTCCATTTTTTTTTTTGCAATTTTATAGGATTTGTGGGAATTTGTGCTAATTGTTTGCATTTCTGTGCAAGTTTACATTTGTTAAAATCATGAAAATGTCAAAAAATACCATGCATTGCATTTAGGTTTTGCTAATGATTCATTTTTGTATTTTTAACTTTAATTTTAGATTAGTAGTTTTTCTCTTTTAATTTAGGATCAAGTAATTTTTATAATTATTATAATTAGATAAGTAGTTTCATTTTACAATTTAGATCAATTGAGGATGTTAATTTAGGGTTTTTTTAATTAATGAAAAAAAAGGGAAAAAAGAAAAAGGAAATAAAAGGGTAATTGAACAAAGGCTTTAAATATTGAATTTGGGCTGATTCTATGTCCAAATCCGTTCCCAAATAAAACCTAAACCCAGGCCCAGTGCTCCATACCCGGTTCAGTCCAGCCCTATCCCATTCCAAACGACGTCGTTCTAGGCCCCTTGAATCCCATCTGTTGATTCCATCTAATCAGACGAATGGGAACTACCCGTCACTAAGTATAAAGCTGCCTGAAACTCTTCACCCCCCATACCCCTTCGAAACCCAGTCCGTCTCTAACCTCTAAACCCTAGAGACCCGCCGCCCCTAAAATCCCCACCGTCTCCGTCGTTGACCATCCACCAGAAATCGCCTCACGGCGGTTCCGGTGCTCCGATCCCCTCCAAATTCACACCAAACACTCCTCACTTCCTCCTCTTTCCAAATCTCATAACCAATCCCCTCGAATCCCTCTCAAGTCCCTCCAATTATAGATCTAAGACCGAACCCTAGTTTACCCAAACCTTTCCAAAATCGCCCAACCTTACATCATGTAACCACCACACCTCCTAAACTCAAAATTCACCAACGATTGATCCAAATAACTCCTGGAACTCCATGAATCATAGATCCAAAAATTTTGACCTAATCCCTGTATTTTTGGGTGTGCCGATTGGATTTTGTTGCTCGTTTTGGTTTGGAAACTTGCCCAAACGGATTACTCTTGACCAGAGTAGTCGTCTGGGTCAGTCTCAACCTGTCTCGAAGTCCCCTGACGCCTGGCCAAGTTCATCATCCCTTATTCCGATTAGGTTATTTTGTCCATTGGCTCTATACGGTAAAACCAATACCTTTTCTTTGTTTTCCTTCTTCTTTCTTTTTCTTTTTCTTGTTTTATTTTACTTCTGTTTCTGTTTTTGCTTCTTCTTGTTAGTGAATTTCTGATTATCTGTTTATGTACCATTTAAATGAAGAGTGTTAGTTAGCCATAATCTTGGGTATTAGGTTTTCGTTTTTTTTCCTCTATTGACTCTGCATATTTAGTCAAGTAGTTTTAGGGTTTGTTAACTAGTTTAATTTTGAAATTAGCATGTTTATTGTAGTAGACTAGCTTTCCCTTTGTTATTGTGATTCCCTGACCTGATAATATTAGTTTGTTCAATGGTTCCAGTATTAGAAAATGGTTTATTATCGATTAATTCCGGAATTATGGTAGTAGTGGGTTTAAATATCTCTTTTCTGCCTCATGCTTGACTTCAGTTCATGCTAAGAGAGTCTAGGTTTGGCTAAAGGTTTTAGGTTTGGTGCCATTTGATCTTTATTTCCGTTTGTTTCTGGTTTGGTATTGTTTGCTTTGGTTTGTATTGTTAGAAACTCTTAGGGGGGTTAATTGAACAATTGAAACTTAGGGGTTAAGTTGGAAAATGAAATAGGGACCTTTTCAAGCAATTTCTGTATTTAGAAGCTTCTAGAGAAGGAGAAGCTGTCCCTATTTGGTTAGCACAAGTATGCTGAGCCGATAAGGGACAGCCAGCTATCCCAGGCAGTTAGAATATGCTTTTTGCAAGCTGGGAATCATTCCCAATTCTGTTTTTGAGCACATGGCCTTAGAGGCCTATAAAATAGTGCCTTTCCTTCACTTTAAAAATAGATTTTCAAGCATCACTCTCTGCACTAAAGGTTCTGCATTGTTAGCTAAGAACTTTTTCTGATTTTCACAAGAAAACTAGAAGAAATTCTTGGAAATCTTCGAACTCCAAAAGGGCTGAAGCATGGTTTAAATTCTGGAAGTTGTGGTTGCTGTCATTGTGCTGTTTTGCTCACATTGTGGCTGAAATTCTCACATTTTTTGTTTTGCCTTTGATATCCAGGTACATTCATGAACTGCTGGAAGGCAAATGAAGATGTACAACATGTTTTACTTGTTTTTGTAATAATAAGTAAATGTCAATGTTATAGTTTTTATATGAATGTTTAGTTGCAATTTATTTGGTTGGCATTATATTTTGTATAAATATTCTGAAATCTGGATGTTTTAGGCTATTGGGTAGTTATTTGTAAGAATGTTTAAGTTAGTTTTGTTGTTCCATGTGCTGCCTGATAGTCTTGAGACTGTTTGAAAGTTGTAATGGCTTTTGTTCTTATTAAGAGTCACTGGATTGTAGGAGCATTTGTATAGTTGGTGTAGTTAATTGATTAGCCATGATTTTAATTGTAGCAGCTTTCTATTTTATTGAAAAAAGGTTGAAATTGGTTGAAACTCCATCTCCTAGGCCCAGTATGCCATAATGTTTGATGCAATTAATTAGCTAGTGTAAATGTCTCGTACTCTGTTTCAGCATGCTATTTTTTTAGAGTTTGGTGTTGTATGTTGTTGGTTGCAGCATGTATTGAATAACAAATATGTTAAAGGGACTGGTATATTTAGGGCTTTATTATGGGCCTTATATCAGCCCAAATGACGCGATGCAGTTGAGACCGGACCTCATGGGGTCTGAGGTTCCGTTTCATAGAGTTTTACTTTTGGGCTTGGTTTGAGCCCAATCCCCATTAGTCCCCATTTATTTCTGCCTTTTTTTGCAGCAATTTAGGCCTGTAGTTGGCCTGCTCCCCCCCCCCCCCCCAAATAAGTAAAGGGCCAATACATGTACCCCAAACCTTTTTTTACTAATGGTTGTTTAGTAAGTTCAAACTTTTTTTTTTAAATAAGAACATCCTTAGACCGTATTAATTAAGTATAGTCCTTTACAAATAGATTGAGGTGTGCCATTTTAATCAAATCACTTATGGCCCTCACAAATGTTATAACTGATATTAAGAATGAATATTCGTAGAAAAGCCTTTAGGCGCGTTTAAAATACAATTGTGATTGTGTACACGTTCGTGTGATATAATTACGATTCTAAAAACCAAATCAGAGTATGCGTTCGCGCAACTTTGACCAAATTTCCTCGTAATAATAAGATTGTTACTATAATAGTCCGCTTTAATATAGTTCTTTTAAAAATGGACTGAGTTGTACAATCAAAATTAAATCGCTGTGGCCCTCTTGTTAAGTATTGCCAAAAATGATATTCGTAGTTTGATTTAGGCACGTATTAATAAATCTATCCTCGTGGTTGTGTACACGTTCGCGTGACATAATTGTGATCCTAAAAATAAAATTAGAGTATGCGTTCATGCAACCTCGACTTAACTTTCTTAATAATAACAAAGCATTATCGATTGTGGACACGTTCGCGCGCCAAACAAACTGGTACACGAGCGCGTGACATGTTATAAGATAATTTCTTAATTAAAAGGGCAAATGCACATAGGTTCTAAAATCAGTAATTAAATAATTTGATTAAGCCAAGTATGATCAAAGAGACCGTGCTAGAACCACGAAACTCGGGAGTGCCTAACACCTTCTCCCGGATTAACAGAATTTGTTACCCGGATTTCTGTATTTCGCAGACATAAACAGAGTCAAATCTCCTCGATTCGGGATTCTGAACCGGTGACTTGGGACACCATAAATTATCCCAAGTGGCGACTCTGATCTTTAATAATAGTCCCATTTCGATTGTCACTTAAATTGGGGAAAACTCCCTTATACCCCCTTCCGGAGGTAGTAAAAAGGAGGTGCGACATTATACCAGGATTGTTGTGACTCTATTGTGTATTGTCCATGCTTAGGTTGATGATTATAAATGTTGAACATGATTCATGATAATTCCTTGGTAATTGACCATTGTTGAGTATTGTCTCAATTTGGGAATTATTTTGTGAAGTAACTGTTGGAACGAAATTGGTTATAGGTGATTCCCTTGCCGGGATGTTATTGTTCATATTGTTGATTCCCTTGCGGGGATGTTATTGTTCATATTATTGATTCCCTTTCCGGGATGTTATTGTTTATATTGTTGATTCCCTGGTCGGGACGTATTGTTTCTAATGTTTGAGTGAGGAGGAGTGTAAAGCACAAAGGGTGATGCCGTGCATGATATTGTGAGTGGGTGTTAAAGCACGAAGGGTGATGCCGTGTTGATATTGTGAGTGTTAATGCACGAAGGGTGATGTCGTGCCATGATTATGAGAGTTAAAGCATGAAGGGTGATGTCGTGCCAATATTGTGAGAGTTAATGCAGGAAGGTGATGTCGTGCCATGATTATGAGAGTTAAAGCATGAAGGGTGATGGCATGCCAATATTGTGAGAGTTAATGCACGAAGGGTGATGTCGTGCCATGATTATGAGAGTTATTGCACGAGGGGTGATGCCGTGCCGATTCTGTTGATTCTTATGGTGAGGACAAGAGTAAAAGCACGAAGGGTGATGTCGTGCACGTGTTACTGTTTTCCTTATTACTGTTGCTATGATTATGGTGTTCTTTATGCTTATCTACTGAGTTTCTGTTAAGTATTTGATATTCCCCGCAGCATGCTTCCCTTCCCATCTTTATCTGTCATTTCTTGTTTTTATTATCCGTTTGTATTATGATTTAACTACACAGGTTTATATGGTTGTCGTGTCCTAGCCTCGTCACTGCTTCGCCAAGGTTAGGCTTGACACTTACCAGTACATGGGGTCGGTTTTACTAATACCGCACTCTGCACTTTCTGTGCAAATTTCGGTGCTAGACCTCGTAAGTAGATCGTGGGTTGCTGCCTTCAGTCCATAGGAGACCCGAGGTAGATATGTCGGCGTTCGCAGACTCCGGAGTCCCCTTCCTTATGTTTTTGATATACTGTCTCTTTTCATTTTGAGAATACTTGTACTTTTCTTTCTAGACCAGTGTTTGTAGACATTCGTAGATGTTTGTGAAATTGTGACACCAGATTCTTGGGTAGACATGTATTGGAGTATTTGAATTTGTTATGACACTTCCTCACTTTTCATCTACTTTGTTTTAGTTACTATCTATATCTGTTTGGGTTGATTGCTAGTGTGTTAATATCATAGTAGTTGGCTTGCCTAGCTTTCACGAGTAGGCGTCATCACGACTCATGGGGGTGGGAAATCCGGATCGTGACAAGTTGGTATCAGAGCAATTGAAAGACTATGATATCACCATCTTGTATCATCTGGGGAAGGCCAACGTGGTGGCCGATGCTTTGAGTAGGAAGTCAGCCAGTATGGGCAGTCTTGCGTATATTCTAGTCGGTGAGAGACCGCTTGCTTTGGATGTTCAGGCTTTAGCCAATCAGTTCATGAGGTTGGATGTCTCTGAGCCCAGTCGTGTTCTAGCTTGCACAGTCGCTCGGTCTTCATTATTTGAGCGTATTACGGATCGGTAGTATGATGACCCTCATTTGCTTGTCCTTAGGGACATAGTGCGGCACGATGGTGCCAAGTAGGTTACAGTGTGAGATGATGGAGTTTTGAGGATTCAGGGTCGAGTGTGTGCGCCTAATATGGATGGACTTCTTGAGTTGATTCTAGAGGAGGCCCATAGTTCCCGGTACTCTATTCATCCGGGCGCCTCTAAGATGTATCAGGACTTGCGGCAACATTATTGGTGGAGGAGGACGAAGAAGGATATTGTTGCCTACGTAGCTCGGTGTTTGAATTGTCAGCAGGTAAAGTACGAGCATCAGAGAGCTGGTGGTTTGCTTCAGAAGATTGAGATTCCTGAGTGGAAGTGGGAGCGTATCACTATGGACTTCGTTGTTGGACTCCCACGGACTCAGAGGAAGTTCGATGCAGGGGTTGTTGTTGATAGGCTGACCAAGTCAGCGCACTTCATTCCTGTGGTAGTCTCCTATTCTTAAGAGAGGTTAGCGGAGATCTATATCCGGGAGATTGTTCGTCTTCATGGTGCATCCGTGTCTATCATTTCGGATCGAGGTACGCAGTTTACCTCATATTTTTTAGGGTATTTCAGCGTGAGTTGGGTACACGGGTCGAGTTGAGCACAGCATTTCATCCTCAGACGGACGGATAGTCCGAGCGTACTATTCAGATTTTGGAGGACATGCTCCGAGCATGTGTTATTGACTATGGGGGTTCGTGGGATTAGTTTTTGCCTTTAGCTGAGTTTGCCTACAACAACAGTTATTAGTCGAGCATCCACATGGCTCCCTATGAGGCATTATATGGTAGGCGGTGTCGATCACCAGTTGGGTGGTTTGAGCCGGTGTAGGCTCGGTTGTTGGGTACGGAATTGGTACAGGATGCCTTGGACAAGGTTAAGACCATTCGGGATAGACTTCGTACAACTCAGTCCAGGCAAAGAGTTATACCCACCGTAAGGTTCGTGATGTAGCATTCATGGTCGGAGAGCGAGTATTGCTTCAGATGTCGCCCATGAAGGGCGTGATGAGATTTGGAAAGAAGGGCAAGCTAAGCCCTAGGTTCATCGGTCCTTTTGAGATTCTCGATCGAGTGGGAGAGGTGGCTTACAGACTTACGTTGCCGCCAAGTTTATCAGCTGTGCATCAAGTGTTTCAAGTGTCCGTGCTTCGGAAATATCACGGTGATCCATCCCACATGTTAGACTTTAGCACTGTCCAGTTGGA
The DNA here is from genome assembly GCF_001879085.1 of Nicotiana attenuata. NCBI lineage: Eukaryota > Viridiplantae > Streptophyta > Magnoliopsida > Solanales > Solanaceae > Nicotiana > Nicotiana attenuata. Next base: position 129,947 of record NW_017672166.1, on the reverse strand, counting down.
CAAAGACTTGACCTATGAGAAGGAGCCGATAACTATTTTAGACCGGCAGGTTCGTCAATTGAGATCGAAGAATTTCCTTTCAGTTTGTGTGCAGTAGAGAGGTCAGCCTGTTAAGGGAGTGACCTAGGAGTCCGAGTCCGATATGCGTAGCCGATATCCCCATCTTTTACCCGACTCAAGAACTTTTGTATGTCCGTTCGAGGACGAACGGTTATTTTAGAGGTGGAGAATATGATGAACCAAAAGGTCATCTCGTATTTTAGAAGTCAAATCTGTGTTTCGAGGCCTTGAAAACCTCCTTTTGTTTCATCTCGATTTGCGTGCACAGTCCGGGCGTATATCCAGAAAGCCCTTATGTGAAAATTTGAGAAAAATGCTAAGTTTTGCCTTTAAAATGGAATTAAGTTGACTTCGGTCAACATTTTGAGTAAAAGGACCCTGACCCGTGTTCCGACGGTCCCGTAGGGTCCGTAGTAAAATATGGGACTTGGGCCTATGCCCGGAATCGAATTCCGAGGTCCCTAGCCTGAGAAAAGAATTTTTAAATAATATTATTTGCTGGAAAAATATAAAGACTTTTGGAAATGAAATGGTGTGTGTTCTTGATGGTATCGGGCCCGTATTTTGGTTCCGGAGCCCGGTACATGTTTAAAATAATATTTAAGTCAAACCTATGAAATTTGGTGAGAATCGGAGTTGATTTGATATAAACCGGACCCTAGGTTGGGGAAATGGAAAATTTGAACTATCTTATGAATTTCATGCATTTGAGGTTGAATTCGTAGTTGTTGAAGTTATTTTGATTATTTGATCGCACGAGCAAGTCCATATGATATTTTTAGACTTGCGTGCATGTTTGGTTTGGAGCCCCGAGGGCCCGGGTGAGTTTTGGATAGGCCGCGGAGTGATTTGGACTTAGGAACTCACCTGATGCATCTGGTATTTTTGCACATGCCTCTGATCTCGCAATTGCGAGATCAGGCTTCGCAATTGCGAAGTGAGCAGGCCTGGGAAATGTGACAATAGTGTCGCAAAATCGAACCAGGCCTGGGCAGGCCATCCTCGCAAATGCGACACTCTGGCCGCAAATGCGAAGGTCACAGTTGTCTCAAATGCGAGGTTTTTGTCGCAAATGCGAAGGGAGCAGAAAATCATTGGGCTCGCAATTGCGCAGCCTGATCTCGCAATTGCGAGATCAGAGGCCTGTGCAAAAATACCAGATGCATTAGCTAAGTTCCTAAGTCCAAATCACCCCGTGGCCTATCCAAAACTCACGTGAGCCCTCGAGGCTCCAAACCACACATGCACGCAAGTTTAGAAATATCATATGGACTTGTTCATGCGATCAAATCATCAAAATAACATCAACAACTACGAATTCAACCTCAAATGCATGAAATTCATAAGATAGTTCAAATTTTCCATTTCCCCTACCTAGGGTCCAGTTTATATCAAATCAACTCCGATTCTTATCAAATTTCACAGGTTCGACTTAAATATTATTTTAAACCTGTACCGGGCTCCGAAACCAAAAATACCGGCCCGATACCATCAAGAACACACACCATTTCATTTCCAAAAGTCTTTATATTTTTCCAACAAATAATTTTCTTTAAAAATTCGTTTCTCGGGCTAGGGACCTAGGAATTCGATTCCGGGCATACGCCCAAGTCCTATATTTTATTACGGACCCTACGGAACCGTCGAAATACGGGTCCGGGTCCGTTTACCCAAATTGATGACCGAAGTCAACTTAATTCTATTTAAAAGCAAAACTTAGCATTTTTCTCAAATTTTCACATAAGGGCTTTCCGGATATACGCCCGGATTGCGCACGCAAATCGATGTGAAATAAAAGGAGGTTTTTAAGGCCTCGAAACACATATTTGACTTCTAAAATACGAGATGACCTTTTGGGTCATCACATGTTTAAATAAATAACTTAACTATTATTATTTAAAAATAATTTAAGCGCTAAGCAACTAATAAGCGCGCTTTAAATTTCGTCACACATTCACTTGCGTAGTGTGATTACGACAATTTAATTTTTACTCAACACATCTTTTAATAAATGCGAGCAATAAAAGTGAATAGGTAAAACACGGAAGCCAATAAGGCACAGTTTATTCAAAATTAATTCAAGCCAAGTTTAAGTCAATAAAGGGACCGTGCTAGAACCAGGAGACTCGGGAAATGCCTTACACCTTCTCCCCGATCAACAGAATTTCTTACCCAGACTTTATTTTTGTAGACGAACAATAAAAGAGTCAAATCTTCTTTTGAATAAGGATTCAAATAAAAGGTGACTTGGAACACCAAAAATCAATTCCAAGTGACGACTCTGAAAAATAAAATAATCCCTATTTCAAAATTGTCACTTTAATTGAAAAACTCTTTAACCAACAACAATCCATAACACATGTGTTTTTAGGGGTAGAAAAAGGGGTGTGACAATTCTTATTTGTTGCAAAACATTTTTACTCTTTTTTTACATGTATATTAGTCTTGGTGGGTATATATCCATCAATATTTTAGCATGTTTTGCTCTTTCACTAATTTGATTTGGTCTTCCTACTTGCAGAATAATATCGGTCTCTAGACACGCGTTCTATATGTATTTTTATCAGTGAGTATATATTTTTTTAAATCACACAATATTATTTAAAAATAAGTTTGGGTTATAAAATATAAATAAAGTAAAATATAAATTTTTCAAAATGATAACATGGATTTTATTTAGGTTACTCTATGAAAGAAAAAATTCTACCTCACATAAATCATCAGCTAGTTTAAGCTCCGAGATTCCTCTATACGACAGGCTCTATCAATCTCGTGATAATTTTTTTTCCATGCGACTAATCAAATGTCACCTCTTTCATAAAAAGTTCAAGTAGATAGCTATTTAAAGCCTGACATCAGAATAAGTTAACGAGGAAACTATAATTGAAATTATCATTACGAATAACAAAAAGGATTGTTCTATTCACAATTATCCTCCACTAGTTTTCATATTTTGTAGTTACAAATAATCTCATACCCTACCTGACAAATTAAATTTATTTAATATTTGTCACGAATACTATTACAGAGTTCATTTTGAGTGTAGTTTATAAATAAAAAAGACGAAAATCATGTATGACCACCTAAACTTGTCCCGATTTTTCTCTAAGACAACTTGTCTAAGGTATGTTCCGATTGAACCCTCCTTTCTGTGCTAGAGGCTCATCGCGTGTAACCAAACATGCTGAAATGTATTAACAACCAATCAAAATATAAAAGTTGTATTATTTTTTCTTGGCGGCATTTTAATTTTAAAAAGCTGAAAATATATACCGATAAAAAAAAGGCAAAAAGTTCCTAGTGTTTATTTCTCCTTAACGTCCGTATATCTGTAATTTCACTTAACGCCCGTTTCCTCCCTTTTCTCTCTCTAGAGAATTGGAAGAAAAATCGAAGAACAAAACTTGAAGAAACTTTTGGTGATTCTTGGATTCTTATGCAGAAGATACTTACTGTCAATATCCCACGTTGATGAAAGATAATGATTCAAATATGTCTAAAAAGTTAGGGTTTGATAAGAATGGACATTGGGCCTAACTCAACCCCAAAAGCTAGCTTGTGAGGTGAGGATTCCCCAAGCCATATAAGGAGACCAAGGACGTCAACTCCCACCGATGTGGGACAACTCAACACCCCCCTCACGCCCAGGCCTCTGGAGCGTGGACAGCATAAATGGGGGTCCAACATCGGTAACAATAATTGGGATGGGTCTGGCTCTGATACCATGATAAGAATGGACATTGGGCCTAACTCAACCCCAAAAGCTAGCTTGTGAGGTGAGGATCGCCCAAGCCATATAAGGAGACCAAGGACCTCAACTCCCACCGATGTGGGACAACTCAACAGTTTTCACCTTCATGATTTAGAGATTAGGGTTTGAGAATATTCCGTTAATTTTCTATATCCCTTTTTTGATTTCATGAAAATATGTTTAATTTCGAGCCACATTCTGTCACTGTCTCTAATCTCTATTTTCGTTTTTATTCAGCTTTGATTCAAATATCGGAGAAAATTATATTCATAAAAATGCACCATGGGGGCTACTTTTTCGAGATTCATGTCCCCACTAATGTTGGTGAGAGTGAACTAGCAGGTATGTATATGGACAAGGACCATTTTTTTATTACAGAGCTAGAATTTTATACTGAAGAAATAGGGTATGTGACTGTCGAGGGCTTTTATTATCAGAAGTGAGACCAAACAATTACTTATTGGAGTCGGACATGCACCTATTAGACCTAATAAAAGACTTAAAGCATGGAGCCAACTTTAAAATATGGATTAAACATGTTGTTGACCATGCTTTAATTGTAGATGATGAGTGACATACTGGCTACCTCAATGGAGAGAACGAAACTTTGTCATTAAATAACAGAGATAATAAGGCACTTAACCTACTAGAAGTTGTCGTAGAAGAGGTAGAAAGTCATTTCATAGGTGGAGAGTAGTGATCCAGATCTGGAAGATATATCTGAAGAGGCTGACTCAGGTGTAGATGAGGAGTTGAGAACTCTTAGACAAGACAAAAGAAACAAAAAAACAGAAGAAAAAAGCTCCTATTACAGAAGAGTACCTGTTGGAGAGGCTGGTGATATGGATAGGGGGTTTGAGGATATTGGGGTAGACAAGTGTCACGACCCAAAATCCACTAAGGGTCGTAATGGCACCGGACACCACTGTCAGGAAAGCCAACACCATTTAACTAGAAATTTCTCGTTTTAGATTTTTCTTAAATCACTTCTTTTATACATTTAAAGAATAAATAATAAGTTCCACCGAATAAATAATGATGTCTTTACAAAACTATTGAACAATCCCGAAATCAACCCAGAACCCTGTGTCACAAGTGCAGGAGAAATTACTAGGAAATCCAATAAAGTACAATAGTTGTACAGAATACAAACTTGGATAGAAAGTAAATATAATACACTGAAAGGGACTCTGCTGGCTGCGGGTCGTCTCGAGGGATGCAACTCACCTAAGTCTCTGTATCATTCGTACTGCTACGCCTATTAGGCCACTAGAGGTACATGTGCATGTGCAACAAAAATGCACAGCAAGTGTAGCATGAGTACAAAAATAACGTGTACTCAGTAAGTATCTCGCCTAACCTCGAAAAAGTAGAGACGAGAGGCCGACTTCGACACTTACCAGTGGTCCAATAATAAAATACCAATTGTACAATAAATCAAGAATTTCTATAAATATGGCTATAACTCAATAGAATGGAGCAATCAAACAATTCTTTTATTCATAGGGAAATTTCCAAATACGTTTTCATCATTTATACATTTATTCTCTATCCGGGAAAGCAATGTCCTCATTAATAAATATCAAGGCAAGCAATACAAGCATGCGCAAATCATGCCGAGGTCGTACGGCCCGATCCAACAATATTTAAATTGTGCACTGCCAGAGGGTCGAATGGCGCGAACCATAGATGCATCTATTACCCCGCTCGCGAATCATACATGCGACGCGGTCAAATATAAATAAACAATCACCCTGCTCGCAAATTATAAATGCGACGCATGTACACATAGAAACACACATTCAAACAGTCAGTCAAGACTTCATCAGGGAAACAATTATTCAAGGAGGTGTAAATTTCTCTTTTACAAGTCAAGAAGATGAAGTTTAATTCTTTTAAAAAGTCATTTGCCACTTCGGTATGATTTAAGCAATTTAAACTATCAATAAGGTTACAATTATCAAAAGTAAAACATGATTTTGGGTCCTAGACTACCCGGACATAAGCATGATAGTAGCTACGCACTGACTCTCGTCACCTGTGCGTATGTAGCCCCCACAAATAGGAGCACATTACCAATTAACTCAGCTATGGGGACAATTCCCTCTTACAAGGTTAGAAAGGAGACTCACCTCGCTTTGAAGTTCCATAACCGGCATCCAAGCCCCTTCCGACGACTCAAACCAAGGCCCCAACGCTCCAAAACTAGCCAAATAACGGGCAAACCAATGAAAATACACCCTAATAGTCATAACAATTCAATTTATATAAAATCCCAACTCCGCTCGAAAAGTTGACAAAATCTCCCTCGGGCCCACGTGCCCGGATTCCGAAATTTTTCGAAGATATAGTTTACCCCCAACCTCATGAACTCAAATATATAATTGGCTCTCAATTTCATGTCCAAAATCGTGGTCAAAATCCAAGAATACAAATTTCCTAGGTTTTCTTCGAAATCCCAAAATTTTTACTAATTTACATGATTTTCATGTTAAAATCTAGATATAATCCAAGTAATTAACTTGCAATAGGTGGGAATCACTTACCTTGACATGGATGATGAAAATGAAGCTCCAAAATCGCTCATAGGTCGGCTCCCATGGAGGAAATGAGATGAAATGATCCAAACCCATTTCTTTACACTTATACATTGCCCAGACGACTCTTCTTCGCGTTCGTGAGACACCCATCGCATTCGTAGCAAGGAGGAATTCCACTTTGGAAAGGAAAAGGGCAGTTCCAAATAGATCAAGGTTTCTACGTACGAAGAAGAAAATTCCCATAAACCATTTCCCAAACTCTTCTCAAACAACCTCTAGTATAATGGCCATAACTTTTTGTAAAGAAAACTCCAAATGACAAATGGTTTAATGTTTTGAAAACTACACAACAAGATCTACAACTTTCATGTTTTGGTCATCTTCCAATTCCTTATAGATTTTGAGATATAAGCTGCCAAAGTCAGCTCTGTGCAACACAATTTCTTCTTCATCTTCCTGGACAACCTGTAGTGTACCAGCCATAACTTTTTGTACACAAATTAAATGGTTTACTTTTCTGAAAACTAGACACAAGGGCTAAAACTTTTGTTTTTGTATCATCTCCAAATTCCTTATAGATTGCGAGATATGAGCCTCTGAAGTCAGACCTGTGCAACAGAAATTTCCTTCTTCGCGAACGCGAGGACCACCTCGCGAACGCGAAGAACAACGTCCCTGAAGCCAAGTCCTTCTTCGCGAACGTGAGAGGATCCTCGCGAACGCGTAGAACAACACCAGACACCAGCAACAACTATTGCAAAACAGACCGAAATGATCTGAAACCACCCTGAAATACCCCCGAGGCCCCCGTGGCCCCGTCAATCACACAAACCAGTCCCATAACATAACACGGACATACTCGAGGACTCAAATCACATCAAACAATTCAAGCTTAATGAACTTTAGAACTTCAAAATTCTACATTCGATGTCGAAACCTATCAAATCACGGCCGATTGATCTCAAATTTTGCACACAAGTCACATTCGACATTACGGACCTACTCCAACTTCCGAAATTGGATTCCGACCCCGATATCAAAATGTCCACTTCCGGTCAAACTCCTCAAAAACCTTCAAATTTCTATCTTTCCAAATGACTCCAAAATGACCCACAAACCTCTGAATTCACTTTCGATCGCGCTCTCAACACCAGAATCACCATACGGAGCTATTCCCAGACTCGGAATCCCAGACGGACATTGATAACACTGAAATGCACTTCAACCCAATCTTATAAAATTCTTCCAAAAATGCTAACTTCCACAATAGGTGCCGAAACGTTCCCGGGTCTTCCAAAACCCGATCTGGACATACACCCAAGTCCGAAATCATCATATGAACCTGCTGGAACCTTCGAATCCCGATTCCGAAGTCGTTTACTCAAAAATCCAATCTAAGTCAATTCTTTCAACTTAAAGCTTCCGAAATAAGCATTCTCTTTCCAAATCAACTTTGAACATCCCGAAATTCAATTCCGACCATGAGTACAAGTCATAATACCTAAAGTGGAGCTGCTCATGGCCTCAAACTGCTGCACGACGCGCTAGAGCTCCAAATGACCGGTTGGGTCGTTACAACAAGTTAACAAATATTCTGGAAAATTAGGGGAGAAGAAGACTATATCAGTAGCTCTGAATGTTGGAGTGATGATAGCAGGGAGGAGCTAGATGTAGAAGTTATTAGATGAGTAGATTTATCCTCTAGGAGGAGAAGTAAAAAAGTAAGGTATGATGAAGCTTGTGAGGTGGTTGTATTTGAGCTTGGTATGGTATTTGAGAATGTAACACATTATAGAAAGGCTGTGGCAAATTATGTTGTTAAGTATAGGAGGCAAATTAAACTAAGACCTAATGAGCCTCATAGAGTAAGGGTTAAGTGTAAAACAAATACATGTAAATGGTTGTTGGCTGCTTCTTTGGATAGAGACTCTGGTGATTTTAGAGTCATTAACTATCATCTTGTACATAAATTCATTCCTACTAACAAAAATAAGCTTTGCACTTCTAAGCTTATTGCCAGAAAGTTCAAGGATAGGATAGTTTCCAACCATATATAAGGCTTTGGGAAATTTAAGAGCTAGTAGAGACAAGTGGGTATTTATATTGGTAGGACTATGTGTCAGAGAGCAAAACATAAAGTTCTTAAGGATTGGAAGCTGGAATTCTCCATATTATGTGATTATGCAGACATCATCAAGCAAACTAATCCAAGAAGCTCATGCGTGTTAAAATTGATAGAGAGACTGATCCTCGAAAGAATTTGTTTGTATATTTCTATGTATGCTTTGAAGCCTTCAAGAAAGGATGGTTAGATGGGCGTAGGACAATCATAGGATTTGATGGTTGTTTTCTTAAGGGAGCTTGTGGAGGTCAACTCCTTGATGCTGTTGGAAGGAATGGAAACAATCAAATTTCCCTATTGCTTGGGCAATTGTGGATCAAGAAACAAAAACATAGCCGGAAACACAGATAGTAACAAACGATAATCAAGTAAATTAACACCAACATAACTGAGATACAAACAAGTAAGAATATGTTCAAAGAAAGAACGCGATGTCAACTCAATCCATCACATCATCTCTAATACACAATTCCGACCATCGCAATCCTCGATATCTCATGTCGTAATATCAAGTTCCACACCTTTAGTACACACGGCACCTTGTGCCCACATACCTCTAGCACACTACATAATCCTCGTGCCACTCAGTACATAGGGTCCATAACCAATGTAATAAAGATGTTCAAGGAGTCTCATTTATATAACATAAACTAGATTACAACTTCTAAACCAATTAGAAAATCAGCAAGAAAAGATGAAGTTATTTTTGGAAATCATTTGAATAAAGAAAATACCCTTTTTAAATAAAATACAACATCGAAAGAACTATTACATTTAATATAGGATTTTAATAAAATTAAAACTTAGTACAAATTCCTTTTTAAGTAAGATTCAACATCATCGGGTTAAGAAAAATTTAATTGAGAAACTAATTGAAATAGACCATACCAATTATAGGAATTTATATTATTGAAAAGTGTATATATACACGGCGGGTTCAAATTTAAAAGTCATTTATAGCAACGTAGTACTAATTCCTTTATTATAAATCACGATATTACTAATAACTTAACAGGACATGAGGGAATGATTCAACGTAGTAAATTTACTTTAAGAAAAACTAATTCACCAGAATAATAGTTTCAGGGAAAGAATTCAAGGAACAACGGCAAGTCAACAACTCAATGCCAATATCCCGACACTCAAAACTCAATGAAACCCGAAATACAAATCATCAAAGTTTTAAACAAATGGACCAGGGTCTTCTCTGTATTCAGCTATAACCAAATCCTAAATTTAATATAAAACCGCCGAATAACTTGTACAGTCAAGAGAAATACATAAGCACATACATCTATTGATGCGACACGCATCTCGATCCCACCAATCCTCCCTTGTTCCTCCGTAACAATTACAATAAAAGTAAATAATATATATTTGTTGCGGCGTGCAACCCGATCCCACCAATCATCCCTTATTCCTCCTTAGCAATTACAATAAGAGTAAATAGTATATATATCAGCATATTAGTAACAACATAATCATTCACCCTTATTACTCCTTGTTGCGGCGTGCAACCCGGTCCCACCAGTCTACCCTTATTACTCCTCAATATATATATCACCCTTATTCCTCATGTTGCCGCGTGCAACCTGATCCCACATGTCCACCCTTATTACTCCTTGTTGCGGCGTGCAACCCGATCCCACCAGACAACATCAATTCTCCCTTATTCCTCCTCAACATATCAACAACCCGACATAATTTAAAATCAACAACAACAACAATTCAATAATCCAATCACAAGGATTTCTACCACCAAGAGTATAAGTACACGGCAACAAGAGAATCACGAAAAAACCAAGAAGCACAACAACCTTTACAAAACCAACAAGACATATAAGGCACGTGATAATTACACTGGCAACCACAACAATTTGGACACATAGTATATAGGCACGGGGTCATAGAGGAATTTCACAATTAAGAATAACAAAACAATAAGGAGGACAATTACTCCAACTAAGGCAATTAAGGGCCAAGTAACAAGTAAGAATTAGAGCAAAGTTAACAACATTGTATGGAGCATATAGAGGTAGAACAAACAATTAGGAAACACAATCATATCGAAAAACTTCCCACTTAATGAACATATAGACCTAAGAACCCTAAAGGCAAATTTTCCACAGATAAGTCCAAGCACACACTCATCACCTCGCGTGCACGGACTACAAATAGCATAGAAGACTCAAATACTAAGGGGAAGTCCCCCACACAACGTTAGGCAAGATACTTACCTCAATTCGGCCAATTCAATACTCAATTTAGCTTTTTCCTTTAAAAATTCACCAACGCTCGGCTCAATCTTGCCAAAAACGACTTGAATACATCAAACAATGCAAGAGAAAATAACTTCAATTAACAAAGCTATGATACTTATACAATTTGCAAAAAGTCAACTCCCCAGGTCCGCACTTCGGAACCCGACAAAATTTACAAAACCGAATACCCATTCCGATACGAGTTCACCCATATAAAATTTATCAAATTCCGATACCATTTTGTCCTTCAAATCATCATTTTACATTTTTGAAAGATTTCACAATTTTTCCCAAATTTTCCCTTAGATTCCCATGAATTTGATGTTAAATCTAAGATATAATCACAAAATATAGTTGGAAATTGATTATAGACACTTACCCAATAATTTGGTATGAAAATCTTCTCTCAAAATCGCCTACTCTCGGGCCTAGGGTTTAAAATATGAAAAATTGAAGCTAAGAGTCGGATTGCCCAGCTTTTAGCAGGCTGCAGATGTCGCATTTGCGACACTGGGTTCGCAATTGCAAACTCCCAAAAGCGAAGAATACTTCGCAAATGCAAAGTTGGAGCTGCCCTGGCGTTATCGCAATTGCAATAAATACTTTTCAAATGCGAAGAAGGGGCCTTCGCAAAAGCGGCCCAAATGTTTGCAATTGCGAACTTCCCTTGCCCAGATGGTTTTCGCATTTGCGAGACTGGCTTCGCATCTGCCAGTCCTAGCCATTTTTGCAAATGTGATACAATGCCCACAAAAGCGGTGGTCGCAAATGCGACCCATTACTCGCAAATGCGAGATCAGACCGCAGAAAATCAGAAATTTCCTTCCAAACACTCTGAAACGCTTTCAAAACTCATCCGAGCCCTCGAGGCTCCAAACCAAACACCAACACAAGTCTTAATACATAACACAAACTCGCTTGTGCGATTGGAACGCCAAAATAACCTCTACAACCACGAATCGGATGCCAAAACGCATGAAAATCACTATGAACTTCAAGAACTTCTAGAATTGCAATCAAGCGTCCGAACCCTATCAAATCAACTCCAAACCACGCCAAATTTTGCAGGCAAGTCCCAAATTACCTAAAGGAGTTGTTCCAACTTGCGGAATAGCATTCCGACCTCGATAACATAAAGGTCAACTATGGGTCAAACCTCTCCATTTTCCAAACTTTAACTTTTCCAACTTTCGCCGAAATGCCTCAAATCACCCTACGGGCCTCCAAAACCAAATACGAACGCACGCCTAAGTCCAAAATCACCATACAAAGCTACTGATATCATCCAAAACTCATTCCGAAGCCGTTTACTCAAAACTCAAATTTCGGTCAAATTCTCACCGCTTAAGCTTCCAAAACTAGATTCCTGCTTCTAATTCGACTCCGATTCATCCGAAAATAGAATACAACCATGCACGCAAGTAAATACATATAATATGAAGCTGCTTATGATCTCAAACTGCCGAACCGAACGCAATTGCTCAAAACGACCAGTCGGGTCGTTACATCCTCCTCCACTTAAACAAACGTTCGTCCTCGAACGTTCTCGGAGTCGCTCCAAAGCCATCGAACCACTGCATGAGCTCACCATACATACAACCGGGGGTGATTCCCCATCACCCAAACCCATATAGGACTGACAATGCAACTTAATTGAAGGTCTCACCTCATCCTTAGTCCATAATCTTAGGACAAACCCCAAACCCAAACATCTGAAATTCATCTTAGGAACCGAATCCCACATCGTCACACTACATAAACCTGAACAACCTAAATCGAGCCAAAATTCCAATCCAGAATACAATCACATGTTGTTCCACACAACTCAAATGCCCGAAGCAATAACCTCTGACCACCATAGCTGCTCAAATAACTTCATGGATGCCGGCAGTACACTTCACATTGAATTTAACCTTGTGCCGGACCTCCACAACACTGCCCATGATAAAGAAACATGTGGAAACTCATAGCCGCCCATGAAGTCAACAAGTCAAGAAGCTCTCTTGCCCGCCAAGGGCCATTACCCAAATTTAGCAAAAACACCCTCGTACTTCCAAACACTTCTCACCCCTAATACCATAGTACTAATCTCAGGTCTAAGAACCTCATCTCAGCCAATACAAGTAGCCCAACTAATAACTCACCACGGAGCCACATGGATTCTCACACTACACAGTTCGTACAACAAACTAGCAATAACTCAATTATGCAACACAAATAAAAGGAAAGCAAGGTAGAAGAATTATCTAACAAGTATAACATGTGCAACAACAAAAATATAGTTTTCATCAAATCGTTCCACAGAGGAAAAATAGAACACCAAATAAACACGAGGAAAGGGTATCCCACATAACATTCACTGCGGCGCGCAGCCCGCTCCTAAATACTCATCAAGCCAAAATGCTCGGGTTCACTGATCATATGAATATTGATATCAAGCACATCAATGTGCACAAGTAAAACTAAGGGAACAATGAATAAAAGTAATAAAGCATGAGAGAAGCAAGCATATCTTAGGTGCAATGAGCAAATCAACATCACGAGGGCTATCTCGCCAGTCGCCATAAGGCCTGAACAGAATTACAACATGTGGGGGGGAATATTGACACAACCTCACCGCCTAACACAACATGAAAGAGTAGCACATAACATAGGCTAGGGGCACAAACAATATCCGTTCTGCTTGATACATAACCAGAATGACAATCACACAAGAGCACACAAACTTGACCTGATACAAAATACATATTCTCGCTGATCTTCCAAATAGGCCCCAACCGGATCCTGATCCTTCCCAATTAGGTAAATATTCTTTAAAAATCCACAGCAACCTATCGATAATACATGTTATTAATTATCCCATTCTAAACATTTCTTCACAATCCACCAACAGGAAATAGTCCACATATGGGGACATCTAGCCCCAAAAAACCTCAGGAATACTAAAATTTCCATATCCGATCTCAACTACGCGAAACAAATGGCTGATACATCACTCACATCCCCTCATCCTGTCTAAGCACCCATATAGAATTTCCGGCCGCGTAACAAAATATGAACCTTAAAAGTCTTAAAACCCAGTAATCACCATGCCATTAGCCACGCACCCGCAATCCAAAACTCAAGGTCCTTTCCAAAAATGCACACTCTTCACATATGATAGCCAACAATGACAACACCCTATTAATTTCCTGATACCTATTCAGGAGAAAACCACAATGTACATCAATTTCCTTATGCCTATAGCAGCCAGCCGACTCGAGCCGTTGCCAAACCATCGTGAACCCTTCGAGATCCATCCACACACATATAAGCCATCAAGATTTCACCTCCCCAACTCAACCGAGTCACACAAACCATCCAATCCAATAGTACTGCCACATATGCCAGTAGAGGATCCCCATTCAAAATGACCAATTACTTCCATTGCTATGCTAACCCAACACTATTGCACTGACCCATTTCTTCGAATAGTCGATATGCAATAATTCCGATCAAAGCCCCAAATACAGATGATCCAAACACGAACCACGCAGCCCAGAAGCTCATAAACCACTACATACCTTTGAAGCACCCCGTCCTGCCGCAACCACGATTCCCACACTGAGTAGACCTTCTGTGAATCTGAAGTTGTTCCTCCGACTCCCCTTGATGCTGAAATGTAAATTCATTAATGACGTAGAAACACCGTAAGCCTCAACATCATCCCGTGCAAGATCTTAGACCTTAGCCATACACAAAACTCGGGAACCTACCAATACAACATATACCCATACCTCAGGCCAAACTGATGTAAATTTGACTCTGTAATCTGAACACCGCTAGTGGGCTCCTTCACTTAGCACGTAGCCATAGAAAACAATATCTGATAATCTGCAAAACTAACCTTCATAGCTCGTACGACACAAATCATAAGGTACTCCAATACCACCAATTATCCCAGTCAACACCCACCTCTGACCTCGCCACAAACTCGATGACTAGCCAACCCATTAAACATTCTCAAGCTCGAACTCATCAACCAGATGTCGGGAACGGTTGCGCCTCCATATGAACAACTGAATAGTCTCTCAATGCCTCTGTATCTTTATTCTGGACAACACGTTGAGACAATGTCTGAGCATCCCTGACTCCCTTGTAGCCGGTCTATAGCATCACGAACCACTGGCGCATAGCAGACACTAAGAGCGTAATATCATACATGAGTGGATATAAAGGAATGTAAGTTATATACTTCGAGCTGAATCAATATCGCACGATAAGGAATGAAAGAAGTGCAATTTCCTAATGGTTCTGTAGCCTCTCGAAGATAAGTACAGACGTCTCCGTACCGATCTGCAAGACTCTACTAAACCTGTTTATGACTCGTAGCACCAATGAACCTAGAGCTCTGATACCAACTTGTCACGACCCAAAAGCCCTCCGAAGGAGTCGTGATGACACCTAGTCTCTAAGATAGGTAAGCCTAACATTAAAAGAAATAATATGAATATTCACTAACTTCAAATGATACAAATCTGAACACTTACAATTCCCAAAACCGGTGGTAAAAGTTATAAGCCTTTTTAAGAGTAGTTATACAAAATAAATACGGCACTGTTCCAAAACAAAAGGAACAAATGGAAATAAGTACAAATGAAGGGGACTTCGAGGCCTGCGAACGCAGCAGCAGGTTTACCTTGAGTCTCAACCGCCGCACAACTACTACCGATCAAATACCTGGACCTGTACAAAAAAATGTACAGAAGTGTAGTATGAGCGCACCACAGCAGTGCGAGTAAGTATCAAGACTAACCTCGGTGGGGCAGTGACGAGGAATAGTCAAGACCCCTACTACTCAAATAAATTGAACAGGATATGATAAACTACCAAGATAAAATTAACAAAGTAATATCAATAGCAAGGAAAAATACAACTACAAATAGTAGAGACAATAAAGGGAAACACAGATAGTAACGAACGATAATCAAGTAAATTAACACCAACATAACAGGGACACAAACAAGTAAGAATATGTTCAAACAAAGAAGGCGATGCCAACTCAATCCATCACATCATTTCTAATACACAATTCCGACCATCCCAATCCTCGGTATCTCACGTTATAATATCAAGTTCCACACCTTTAGTACACATGGCACCTTGTGCCCACGTATCTCTAGCCCACTTTGCGCAACATCATCCTCATGCCACTCAGTACATAGGGTCCATAACCAATGCAATTAAGATGTTCAAGGAGTCTCATTTATATAACATAAAGTAGATTACAACTTCTAAACCAATTAGGAAATCAACAAGAAAATATGAAGTTACTTTTAAAAATAATTTGAATAAAGAAAATATCTTTTTTAAATAAAATACAACATTGAAAAAACTATTACATTTATATAGGATTTTAATAAATTAAAACCTAGTAGAAATTCCTTTTAAAGTAAGATTCAACATCATCAGGTTAAGGAAAATTTAATTGAGAAACTCATTGAAATAGACCATAACATTCATAGGAATTTGAATTATTGAAAGGTGTATATATATACACGGCAAGTTAAAATTTAAAAGTCATTTATAGCAACGTAGTACTAATTCCTTTATTTTAAATCACGATATTACTAATAACTTAAAAGGATAGGAGGGAATGATCCAACGTAGTAAATTTACTTTAAAAAAAACTAATTCACCAGAATAATAGTTTCAGGTAAAGAATTCAAGGAACAACGGCAAGTCAACAACTCAATGCCAATATCCAGACCCTCAAAACTTAGTGAAATCCGAAATACAAATCGTCAAAGTTTTAAGCAAATGGACCAGGGTCTTCTCAGTATTCAGCTATAACTAAATCCTAAATGAAATGTAAAACCACCGAATAACTTGTACAGTCAAGAGAAATACATAAGCACAACGATCCCACCAATCCTCCCTGATTCCTCCGTAACAATTACCATAAAAGTAAATAATATATATTTGTTGTGGCGTGCAGCCCGATCCCACCAATCCTCCCTTATTCCTCCTTAGCAATTACAATAAGAGTAAATAGAATATATATCACCATATCAGTAACAACATGATCATTCACCCTTATTACTCCTTGTGGCGGCGTGCAACCCGGTCCCACCATTCTACCCTTATTACTCCTCAATATATATATCACCATTATTCCTCCTGTTGCCACGTGCAACCTGATCCCACATGTCCACCCTTATTACTCCTTGTTGCGGCGTGCAACCCGATCCCACCAGACAACATCAATTCTCCCTTATTCCTCCTCAACATATCAACAACCCGACATAATTTAAAATCAACAACAACAACAATTCAATAATCCAATCACAAAGATTTCTACCACCAAGAGTATGAGTACACGGCAACAAGAGAATCACGGAAAAACCAAGAAGCACAACAACCTTTACAAAACCAACAAGACATATAAGGCACGTGATAATTACACCGGCAACCACAACAATTTGGACACATATAGGCACAGGGTCATAGAGGAATTTCACAATTAAGAATAACAAAACAATAAGGAGGACAATTACTCCAACTAAGGCAATTAAGGGCCAAGTAACAAGTAAGAATTAGAGAAAAGTTAACAACATTGTATGGAGCATATAGAGGTAGAACAAGCAATTAGGAAACACAATCATATCGGAAAACTTCCCACTTAACGAACATATAGACCTAAGAACCCTAAAGGCAAATTTTCCACAGCTAAGTCCAAGCACACACTCGTCACCTCACATGCACGGACTACAAATAGCATAGAAGATTAAAATACTAAGGGGGAGTCTCCCACAAAAGGTTAGGCAAGATACTTACCTCAATCCGGCCAATTCAATACTCAATTTAGCTTTTCCTTTACCAATTCATCAACGCTCGGCCCATTCTAGCCAAAAACGACTTGAATAACATCAAACAATGCAAGAGAAAATAACTTCAATTAACAAAGCTATGATTCTTATACAATTTGCAAAAAGTCAACTCCCGGGGCCCGCACCTTCAAAACCCGACAAAATTTACAAAAACCGAATACCCATTCCGATACGAGTTCACCCATACTAAATTTATCAAATTCTGATACTGTTTGGTCCTTCAAATCATCATTTTATATTTTTGAAAGATTTCACAATTTTCCCCAAATATTCCCTTAGATTCCCATGAATTTGATGTTAAATCTAAGATATAATCACAAAATATAGTTGCAAATTGATTATAGACACTTACCCAATGATTTGGTATGAAAATCTTCTCTCGAAATCGCCTACTCTCGGACCTAGGGTTCAAAATATGGAAAAATGAAGCTAAGAGTCGGATTGCCCAGCTTTTAGCAGGCTGCAAATGTCGCATTTGCGACACTGGGTTCACAAATGCGAACTCGCAAATGTGAAGCCTGAGCTGCCCTGACGTTATCGCAATTGCGATAAATACTTCGCAAATGCGAAGATGGGGCCTTCGCAAAAGCGGCCCAAATGTTCACAATTGCGAACTTTCCTTGCCAGATGGTTTTCGCATTTGCGATATTGGCTTCGCATCTGCCGGTCCCAGCCATTTTCGCAAATGCGATACAATGCCCGCAAAAGCGGTGGTCGCAAATGCGACCCATTACTCGCAAATGCGAGATCAGACAGTAGAAAATCAGAAATTTCCTGCCAAACACTCCGAAACTCTTCCAAAACTCATCCAAGCCCTCGGGGCTCTAATCAAAACACCCACACAAGTCTGAATACATAACACAAACTTGCTTGTGCAATCGGAACACCAAAATAACCTCTAGAACCACGAATCGGATGCCAAAACGCAGGAAAATCACTATGAACTTCAAGAACTTCTAGAATTACAATCAAGCGTCCGAACCCTATCAAATAAACTCCAAACGACGCCAAATTTTACAAGCAAGTCCTAAATGACATAACGAAGCTGTTACAACTTTCGGAATCACATTTTGACCTTGATAACACAAAAGTCAACTATGGGTCAAACCTCTCCATTTTCCAAACTTCAACTTTTCTAACTTTCGCCGAAATGCCTCAAATCACCCTACGGGCTATCCAAATCCAAATCCGAACGCACGCCTAATTCCAAAATCACCATACAAAGCTACTGACATCATCCAAAACTCATTCCGGAGTCGTTTACTCTAAAGTAAAATTCTGGTCAAATACTCACTGCTTAAGCTTCCAAAACTAGATTCCTTCTTCCAATTCGACTCCGATTCCTCCGAAAATAGAATACAACCATGCACGCAAGTCGATATATATAATATGAAGCTGCTCGTGACCTCAAGCTGCCAAACCAGATGCAATTGCTCAAAACGACCAGTCGGATCGTTACAGGATTCTTCACAGCCTAGAGAATCAAATGCCCAACCTAGCCAACCAAGCTCTATTTGTTAAGACACTACAGCTGTTAGAAGAGTTGACCAAAGTAGGGGGATTCTGGGAAAGGCAAAAGAGGTCGAAGCAGAAGAGGTAATAGAAGAGGAACCCCATTTGTAAGTCCAAGAGATGCTATATCTAGTCAAACTAAGGGTTCTAATTCGGCTGAAGTTGTTGCTGCAACTGGAGGAAACAAAAGGACTGGAACTGTTGGGTTTGGTGAAAACTCTGACACTCAAACTGGAAACCAAGTGTTTAATGTATGTTCACTTCTATTTTTTTCTTCATATTAAACAAATAGTTACTATATTTGGTCTACAATTTATAATTCTTTTGCCTTGTTTTATTTCAGCCTGGTATCTCAAGTGAGAGAGTTCTACAAGGATTCTCAACTGCGAAGAGTGCTTCACCAACCAATATGATATTGGTTTTGTTCCCCATGGCCTGAAATGGAAGGGTAAAGATACAATCACCACCTCACAATTGCAACAAATGAAGGCCAACAAAAGGAATAAAGTGAATACTTCGCCATCAACAATCAATAAGTAGTTCTAAGAGTGAACTGTTTTAGTTTTTTGTCTATGTAATATGGAACAATATTGATGTCTAGGAATGATGTTAAATTAGGTCTTTCTGTCGATGTATTAATGATGCCATACTTATGAAGTAATTGTGCTTTTGTTACCATTTTGTTGGAGTTGTAACGGTACATTTGAGCTCAATTGAGAGCAGTTTAATCCTTATTGATGTATGAACTTCTACTTATGATGTTTCATTTCTATGTATCCACCTGAAAACAGAATAAGACTTTCCCGGCTTAATAGAGCAAGAAGCTGCTCCGGCCCCAATATGGCAAAGTAAACCTCGCTTCGCTGTCCAGGACGCTTCTGATTTCTTCTGCTACGATCCCGGTCTGGAAAAGTGAACCCCGCTTCATTGTTCGGGACTTTTCTCTTCATCTCTTAGAAATCACCAACTCTAGTGATTGATTACCTGAAGAATGTAAGATATCCAGTGTAGAGAGAGTTCATTCTAAACAAGGAAATTGACTTTAAGATGTGGTAAAAGATTCTTGGTGTATCACTGATTTTTGCAAAAGTAATAGCAGCCCTCAAAACTCCATAGATTTTTGGGAGGAAATAAGGATGATTCAATAAGGTAAAGCAATATAAAGTTTTAATAAAAAAGCAACATCCTAATAACTAACAACTTGTTCTACTACTATAAATACATACGATCATTATCCAGTCCACTACGAGTTTAGCCGTGCATAAGACGACACGGAACTACACAACCATAATCAAGACTATACACACTAAAATATAAAAAAATATAAGCATCTTGAATTTGGCTCTAGCCCAATCCCTCTGTTGTTTATCCTCCTTGCAATTCACTGCTAAAGACTCAATTTGCACTTTAGCATCTCAATTTCTGTTTTACTTTATTCTTTTCTTCTTCAAGTTCTTTTACTTTCACTCTTAGTCGATCACTCATCAAACGTAACATCGCCCCGACTTGGTAGGTTCTCCCTCTCTGATGGACCCGTAGATGGACCATTAAACCATCTAAAATAATTACATCCATTATTTTTCTAACAAGAAATGCATTCACATTGGTATGGTTGATTAATGAAACTAGTTACTCACTCTTGAAATTCTACAACCATAAAATCAGTGACTTGGGTTTGCTGGGATGGTCGAGGTCTTCAACCTAGCATAATCATCGCAATAACATAAATCAGGGTCCTCTTCGTATATTGACTTTTGCGAATTTTTCGACATTTGAATATTTTTCAAATAGGAGGGAAAAAAATGAGATAGAGAAGATTCAGATATGAGAGAAAAAACAAGAAAATCATACAAGATGTACAGAGAAAAGGAAGAAGGGTAAATAACAAAGGAAGAAAGAGATGAAAAAGAGAGAAACGGGTCTCAAATGGAGAAATTAGGGTTCTAATTTAATTTGGGAATGGATTGATATGTTGGGATAGTTGACGTTAACATTTTAACGTTGGGGGAGTCTACAGTCAGCAAAATTTTATCCCTTCACGCACCCAACCGAGGTGAATTATACTTAATGTGCAACGTCACACAAAAGTATTTATTTGGAATAAATCTGTGTTACATGAAGTGTTCAATGGAAACGTACTTTATATAAGTTGTCTCAAAAGAAAAACGGGACAAGTTTAGGTGGTCGTACATGATTTTTGACATTAGAAAATTAATAAGAAACTCATTATAGGTGTAGTTTATGAATAAGAAAGCTTGTTTTATTAATTTACTCATTTAGTTTTTCTTGAGTAGGAAATCTCAACTTAGAGGCTTCTCATATTTTATCAGTCATAACTCTAATAACCTACACACAGACACAAAATTATCTATCTAGCAATATGAACAACACCACCACCCCACAATCTGAACCACTAGATCTAAGCTCCATGCATATTGACACTCCTCAAAATCAAAATCATATTTCCAAAACTTCTACACCTTTAACATTCGCACAAACACTGCTTGCAAATAACCAATTTTTCCCACATGCCACCAATTCCATAAAAATATTGATCTTATAGACGAAACTACAAATAACCTTAACCACGACACCTTTATACCCCTCACATCAGCTGATAAGTCCCATCTCTATACCCCATTGAAATTCTCCGTCATAGTTAAAGTTTTCGGAAGTAAAGTGGGCCATCAAATACTACGCTCTAAACTACTTACACTCCGGAAGCCTACAGAAGACCTTCCACTAATAGACTTTTGGTTTGAATTCTTTCTAGTTGAATTCCAAAAAGAAGAAAACATGCTTAAAGCCTTACACAATGGACTTTGGTTTATTTTTAACCATTTTCTTTCAGTTCGAAAGTAGGAACCAAAATTTATAGCCTCCAACACTCAACTAACCTACACAAATATTTGGATACGATTTCTAGAACTACCTACCGAATTCTACGACTTTGAAATACTTCAACGAGTAAAAGAAAAGATTGGTACCCTCCTCAAAGTCGACACATGCACTTTAACAACTACATAGGGACGATATGCACAAATATGTATCAAAGTCCCTTCGGGAAAGCCGCTCAAAACTCATGTGTACATAGCTATCCATAAACAACAAATCCTATACGAGGGGCTCAACATGTTATGCACCTTATGTGGTAGAATAGGCTACACTAAACCTTTTTGTTCCCCTATACCAATCCCTTCCACTACAACAACCCATACCTTGAAACCCAATTCGATGGATGATCTTTACCCCACACCCAGAGTACATGCAATTACCTTGGGGAAAAATAAACAACTAATTATACTAACAAGAGAAAGAAAAATGGTCACCTTCCCACAAAAGCCTTTCAAGAATTCAAACTACAAAACTAATGACTCCTTATCTCATAGAATGCATAGACAATCTAATACAACCAACCAAGTATGCACACAACCAATGGCGACAAATGGCGTGTGATCCACAGGTATGGCCCTTAACTTGTCTCTCTCAAACCCTGGCCCAAATAAAAAATTCGTAAAAAATAGTGCCAATGACTTTTCTCCCCCCTCACACCCCCCCCCCAAAACAAAGAATTCTTTAACACAAACACCCTTAATTTTTTAATGGATGATAGCATAATCGACCAAACAAGCACCGTTGCAGGCCCAAGTGGCATCTACCACCAGATCAATGAACTCAGTAGCCCAAAACACCCCTTTAGCCTAAATACATAATCTGCACACAACCTTGCTGACTCATCACCCATACCCATAAGGAAGGCTAACAGCCAACATGTGGATTTCACATTTACCACCTTTACAAATAAAGGCCCATGCACCTCCACCTCACCCATATCTATAGCTACTCAATTATAAACCTATGTTACGGCACCCAGTCCACTAACCCAAACGCAAAATACCCTACACACTCAAAGCCCGCTATATACACTTCCCAAGCTCGACGCTGATATGATTACTTGTAACAACCCGATCGGTTGTTTCATGAGTTACCGCTCCCTTTTCCTAATTTCTACTTCTTTATGCTTTGTTCATCTATGTTATATGGTATCGGGTTAGTCGGTCCGAATTCGAAATGGTTTTGAAAAGGTTTGAGACACTTAGTCTCTTAAGTTGGTCTTTTAGTTGGAAAAGTCAATCGGAAGTTGACTTTTGGGTAAATAATCTCGGAATTTGTTTTTTATGACTCGGATAGCTTCGAGAGGTGATTTGAGACTTAGGAGCGTGATCGGAATGTATTTTGAAGGTCAGGGGTAGATTTAGTCTTGAATTGGCGAAATTGGAATTTTGGCGTTTTCCGGTTGGTAGCGGAGATTTTGATATAGGGGTCGAAATAGAATTTCAGAAATTGGAGTAGGTCATTTGTGTCATTTGAGATGTGTGTGCAAAATTTCAGGTCATCCGGACGAGGTTTGATAGACTTTTTGATCAAAAGCGGAATTCGGAAGTTTTTAGAGTTCTTAGGCTTGAATCTGTGGTTTATTCGACGTTTCGATGTTGTTTTAGGTGTTTCGAAGATTGGTATAAGTTTGTATAGTGGAATATGACTTGTTCGTGCTTTTGGTTGAGGTCCTAGGGGCCTCGAAGTGATTTTAGATGGTTGACGGGAAGTTTGGAGTTGGAAATTTGCAGCTGAAGCTGCTGAAGTTCTGTCATAATCGCACCTGCAGCTTGGAGACCGCAGGTGTGGGCCCGTAGAAGTGCCAAGGGGGGACGCAGATGCGGAAATGGGCATGAGGAGCTGGAAGCGCAGATGTGTGTGTTGGAGCGCACCTGCGATAGCGCAGGTGCGGTATTTTTAATCGCAGGTGCGGTCCTTGAGCGGATAAGTGGATTCCGCAGATGTGCACCTGGGACCGCAGGTGCGAGATTTCTATCGCATAAGTGGTTTGGCTGGGGCAGAACATATATATTTGGCCCTTCGCGATTTTGAGTGGTTTTTCACCGTATTTCATTCGGGAGAAAGCTTGGGAGAGCAAATTGAAGAGGGAATTCAAGAGGTTTTCGTGGAGGTAAGGTTTTTGGACCCTAGACTTGTTACTATGATGATATTTAATATTGTAAGCTTGAAATCTATGGAAAATCAGTAGCAAAATTGGGGATTTAGGGCTTGGGAATTGGACACCTAAATTTAGGGATTTGAGGGGTCATTTGTGGTTGGATTTTGGTATATTTGGTATGTATGAACTCGTGGGAGGATGAGGATTCTATTGATGTAATTTTTATCTGATTCCGAGACGTGGGCTCGTGGGTCGGGTTAGGTCAATTTCGGGGTTTGTGATGTAATTTGATTAATTTTGTATGGGTTTCACTCTGTTAGCGTATATTGATGGTTATATACTGATTTTGGTTAGATTCGAGGCATTTGGAGGCTGAATCGAGAGGAAAGGGCATCACGGGCTAGAGTTTGGCTTGGCTTGAGGTAAGTAACGCTTCCAATCTTGGTTCTGAGGGTTCAAAACCCCGAACTATGTGTTCTATGATTATTATAAAGGTGACGCAATGCCAAGTAACGGGCGTATGGGTGTGCACCGTAAGAAATGCGGCCTGGATCATTCCAGAGCACCGCTTAGTGGTTCTTTCTTACCGATATCTGTGTTGTAATTATGTGATTTAGTTGATGAGCTGCGAATCATGTTGATTATCATGTTAAGGCTTCACGCCATTATTATTGAGACCCAAGAGGTCGTTTCTTGCAGTCATATCATTTGTTTTGTTGATATTATGTACTCGGTCCTATTCATGCATATTATATCATGTCTCAGTCTCCGTTATTGCTATTTGACACATCATATTATTGTCCGGGCTAGTATCATGACATTTTGAGCTCGTGTGTGTGAGACTGGTGCATTATTACTGAGTGAGGCCGAGAGCATGATATTGAGTGACAGTATGGGATCGGGCTGCACGCCGCAGCGAGATATTGAGCAAGCCTTCGTTGGCTTTGTTATAGCGCTTGGGCTAATGAGAGAAGCCCCTTCAGAGTCTTTACACCCCCAGTGAGCGCAGTTGATGATATTGAGGGATGGATCTTCCCTGGACATGGATCTTGTCCGAAGTATTATACCGGGAGATGGATCTTCTCCGTGAGGCTGGATTTGCCTGTGTCCTCGGTACTGGGTGACTGCGGTCAGTGATATATATTCCGGGATGGATCTTCCCTGGGTCGGATGGCCATATACAATTTCGAGTGGTTGAGCACTTGTGAGTGGAGGTTCATGGAACATTGATCATGCTAGTTGTGCATTGGTATATTTATAAAATCTCTGAGTTTTGGACTTCGTACTATTTAGTTGCATTTAAATACTGTCGAGCTTTACTTGAACTGTAAGCATGTCTACTTTCCTATTCAGTTATATGTTATTAATTGTTGAGGTTAGGTCCGTCACTACCTGTCAGTCCATTGGTTGGACTTGTTACTTACTGAGTTGGTATACTCACGTTACCCCCTGCACCTTGTGTGCATATCCAGCTGTTTTGGGTCACGGTAGCGGCTGCTGATCATATTATTGCGGACTTTTACTTGGAGATTGCGAGCTAGCTGCTTGGCGACCGCAGTTCCGCCTTCTCCTTTACCTATCTTCCTTTTTGTTTATTTGTTGAATATTCTCAGACTGTGTTAGTCTTGTTAATTCGAACAGTTGTAGTAGTTTTTGCTCATGACTAGTGACACCCGAGGTCAGGCTTGTATTTCTTTCCGTTGATTTTGGATTTCTGCTAAAATTATAATTTTTCTTAAGTTTTAATTGGTAAATGGAGTGCTTTGGAAATAAGTGGCTGGCCTAGTTTCACGAAAGGCACCATCACGACCGGGTCGATTTTTGGGTTGTGACATTACTAGAGAAACCCAATACCCTAAACAAGCTACCACCACTGGTCTTTCACGTGAACATACCACCAACGAAATTATAACAACTAAACCCACATCAAACCAACTGCTTGAGTTAACCTCTCAAACACCAATACTTACTGAACCACCATCATTAAATAACACCTCTTCCCCAGCTATTAACCCTTCCAATACTTAGCATTGCTTACCTCTACATGAATCGTTCACACCACAACCTCCATCATCGAAGGACACTATCCTTCACCAATGCCAACCTCCTTCAACACCCAATATTATCAACATTATAACCATGCAACCACCACAAGATCACCTTCCACCACCAACCCCTATCATATCACTCAGTACTCACCCACACAAACGTACTCTCAATCATGGTTAGAAATGTCTTCAAGATCATGTTTGACATTTACCGTGGAAATAGACAATCAAGATGTAATAATGATGATCTGGAATCTAGCAGACATAGCACAAATTATAACGGAGGGGATGAAAATGGGGGTGGAACATTACAACCAATACCTCTGGGCCATGCACCCACCATCAACCTTCACCCACCCTCACCACATGACACCACCAACTCCAACGCCTCACCACCCAGGGGTCTCAAACATGCAGTACCACCACTCAATATCAACGAACACCATGGACCTACCATTTTATCCCATACAACAACCACCTCAGACCTTTGTTCCTTGGATTCAACACACATCACTAATAGCTCCGAAAATTCCTTTCCACGTACAAGCCTCACCTTATCATTATCACGATCCCAAAACCGACCCGATCGTGATGGCGCCTTTATCATGGAATTAGGCCAGCCGAAACAAATCCCAAAACCAATCAATATTTTCATTCATAGGGTAAAATCAAAGCTATTTAATAATAAACCTTTATAAAGTGTTTAAAACAAAACAACAGTGCGGAAAGATAGCCCGACATTGGGGTGTCACTAGTCATGAGCATCTAGAGTACAAGTCTAATACAGTCTACTAAAATGACAAAGGAGTCTAAAGCAACTAAACAGCGATAAGATAGGAAGGAGAAAAGCAGGGCTGCAATCGCCAGGCAGCTACCTTACTAACTCCGATGGACCTGCCACTGAGTAATCAACGCCCGCTACCGGGCACATAAATACCTAGATCTGCACACAAGGTTTAGGGAGTAATGTGAGTACACCAACTCAGTAAGTAATAAAGGTAAATAAAGGCTGAGTGCAGTTACGAGCAGTATCACATAAAGTTCACAATATAAAGTCTCAGTAGAAAAAATAACAAAAGGCC